>NC_054700.1:32132995-32250495 GCF_016097555.1 Gigantopelta aegis
GACATAAGCCGGCAAATGCATAGATGATACCACAACGCTATCTGAATACACCAGGTTAAGTTTCATATTAAAACCGTTACATACCATATCTTCTTCTTCAGCAAACACTCTTGCCTGTCTCTCATCCGCAAAAGTAATCTCGTACATCTCTCTTCCCCGTGGGACACACGCTAAAATTTCTCCTTCACTGTGAACTCCATTAATATAGTCAATCAATTCACCTGCTTTCATTTCTTTTTCCAACATAACCTCCACGGTACACTCTTTATTGAAAGATTTTCCAGTAATTACCTTCTTTTCTTCCATCTTTTCCCTCTCTTCTTCCATGCAAAGCAGGCTAATGCACAAAAGTGCCCAAAGGCAGATGCACAAACACAAACAAAACACTATTTGCGGAGCCGAAGTAAACACGCCCGATAGTGACAAAACAAAAACCGGAAGTCCATCGCCTTAACCACTCGGCCACGACGACATGACTAACATTAACAATTGTTTTCTATTATTGAAAAATTTGAAGAGAATTGGCAATTGATTTGAGTGTGTGTGTATGTGTGTGTTTGTTTGATATATATATATTATATATATATATATATATATATACTGAACAGCATTGAAAACGCACCACCAGTTGATGATAACAAATGTGAATGGGGCGTATATCAGCATTAAAAATATCAACGAATAAGTACCGTACTACCTTATAGACCATGCATGATGACGAATAACTTACAAAAACGATTGCCTGAACACAACATATTGCATCAATGCATCCATAGCATGAAAAACGTAAATAGAATGTGCAAATCATGCTGATTGGGGCTATAAAAGATGATGGCAAGGTTGACAGCTGGGGAACGTGAAAATACCTTAAGCATACTTTAACTTTCAAGTCGGCATTTCGAGCAGTCATCGCACAGCAGTTTTAAGAAAAAAATGAGTTTGGATGCCACCATTCAACAATCAGTAGACTCCACGGGAGATACCAGCAGACAGGAACCAACAGAGACCGTCCACGTCCAGGCCAACGACGTGTTACAACACCACGACAAGATCGCCATATTGTTCGCCTCCATATTCGTGATCGAACGTTGCCAGCTGCCAGGACTGCACCATCTTGTTTAGAAGAGCACTTATATAGGCTCTGCCTATTGTGCAATCCTTTTGATTCTTTTTTGATCAATAAAATATCTCAAAACAAAAATACACACACTCATCCTCCTTATTACCACATTTGTCACAAATTTGTTTTTCCAACGCAGTACATAAATATATAGCTGAAAGTAAGAGATTCGAGTTGAACTAACTTATTATTCTGATCTTACTGCACCATATAAGGTTAGCTCCAACAATAGGAAAATTACTATCATATTGTTTCTCGACTGTCCCATTTCTATTCTATCTACTCTCTACCTTTTATTACTATATATTAAAAAATATTAATTATGTTTAATATTTTATGCCATTGGACATTGTTATTATGCTTTAGATATATATGATTATGAATATTGTCTGATGTCCATCTTGTTTAGGAGAGCACTTATATAGGCTCTGCCTGTTGTGCAATCCTTTTGATTCTTTTTTTTATCAATAAAATATCTCAAAACAAAAGCACACACACTCATCCTCCTTATTACCACATTTGTCACAAAGAAAAGTTTTGTTACAGTTCCTCTCGTAATGTCCCTTTTCCTTGCAGAAACTACACACAATATCAGGGCAATGTTTTATCACTGAGTGTCCGACATGCAGTTGTAGCACACCTCTAAATTTAGCTGATTATCGTGAAGCACTCAGCAATACTCCACCACTTCCACTGTTTTAAACTTCATCGAATAAGGCAGGAATTTCACACGAACATACCGTGTTCCATCAGCAATATGAGTACCTTTATAAAATCTTCGATAAACAGGAGAAATCAACTCATTATTTAAAGCTATCAAACGTTCTTCGATTTCTTCATCAGAAATATACGCCGGCATATGTAGAAATGACACCACAACACTCTCTGAGTACAATAGCCTCGCCTTCATCTTTGATCCATTTAATTCAAAAGATTCATTATCCGCAATAATTCTAGCTTGCACAACATCATCAATAGTTATTTCAAATCTGTCTGGCCCTTTAGGTACACATGCGTATATGACATCCCCAACCTGTTCAGTTAAAAAGGCAATCAACTCACAGGCGCCCATTTTCCTGTTATCTCCAACATGAACTACCACCGTGCATTCTTTCTTGTACGACATATTCTTCTTGTCTCCTCTCTCCATCATAATATCTCCTCCTCCACTCATAACTACTCTCTTACCAGAAAAACGTAAACCAGACAGACTGACAAAGATGAAAAAGACTTTTTAAAAACTTTCCACACGGGAGGCGAGGTGAAATACGTCCACCCACGACTAAACCCAAGTCAGGTTTTATCTCTAAGATAATATGTCAAAATTACCAAATGTTTGGCATGCAATAGCCGATGATTAGTAACTCAATATGCTCTAGTAGTGTCATTAAACAAAACGAACCTTAACTTCTGTTATGATTTTACATACCTATTAACTAAAAATAAACGTCGCCGACAGGATTCGAACCTGTGCGGGGAGACCCCAATGGATTTCTAGTCCATCGCCTTTTTTTTTCTTTTTTTTTTCTTTTTATTTCTCAAACTTAATATTGCACGTATACATAAATGCATATACATAAAAAAGATAATAAATAAACACAAACTCACACGTACACAACCAGAACCACTCTCACATTTATCCTAATATCATAAACCCTAACACACATTCGCAAAAACATATTAAAAACCACAAACACACACAACAAAAACACCAGCCACACAAAGATACATGCCACCCATCACCCCTCCCCCCATAAAAAAAATAAAAATAAATAAATAAAAAATAACAATAATAATAATAATAATAAATAAAAATAGTAATAATAATAAATAAATAAATTCTAATTTTAATAATTGGTAACTACTGAGTTAAACACATTAACTGACAAAATAAAAAACTTTGTATAGAAAAAAATGTCATGAAATAAGCTATTGCGAATAGTTCCAAGTTTATCCACACCCTCACACACATACTTCTTTTAGTGTCTCTCTTCCACACCTTTTGCACGCACAATTCGTCTTTTTTGTTTTCTGGTGACCACAGTATTCATAATCGTCTCGTCGGCTGGGCGTTTGATCAGCTGCGACCGACGCCTTAACTTTCGCTGTTGACCACTGTCAGTGTCTGTTGCCATGGTATCCGCGTCCTTCTTGTCACAATTAGCGATCCATTTCACTCCCTTGTGTTCACCTTTTTCAGTCACTGGGACACTTGTTTTCATGTACGGCTTGTCCGAATTCAATTCTGATGTTACTGCTTTACTAACACTTTTCTCCTCAGCATGGTTTTCCTGCGTAGCCAATCGTGCTGTGTCTGCTTCGTTCATCCCGTCACTATCACTGTCACTATCACTGTCACTATCATCAAACCACTCGCTATCATGTTCATGCTCACTACACACACACTCATCCTCATTATTCCCACACCTTTCACATAGAAAAATCTTATTGCAGTTTCTCGCGTAATGTCCTTTTACTTTGCAAAAATGACACACAGTATCGGGGCAGTCTTTAATCACATGACTATCCGACATGCAGTTATAACATACTTTGAGTTGGTTATCATGCAGCACTTTGAAATACTCCACACCCTCCACTGTATTGAATTTCATTGAATATTGTAAACTCTTTATGTTGGGTGGGAATTTCACACGCACATACCTTGTTCCGTCTGCAATGTGTGTACCCTTATAAAATCTTCTATAAATTGAAGTAATCAGTTCAATATTCAAAGATTTTAATCGTTCTTCAATTTCATCATCAGAAATATATGCAGGCAAATGCAAAAACGATACCACAACACTATCCGAATGTAGCAGTCTCGCTCTCATCTTGCGACCGTTTAATTCTAACGAGTCATTTTCCGAGATTATCCTAGCTTGAATAACGTCATCAAGTGTCACCTCATACCGATCAGGCCCCTTTGGAACACAGGCGTGAATCACATCCCCTACTTGCTCTGTCAAAAAGTCAATCAACTCACCAGCCGCCATTTTCTTATTATCGCCAGCATCAATTACAACTGTGCATTCCTTCTTGTATGATATTTTCTTCTTTTCTTCTCTCTCCATGTCTCCTTCTCCACTCATATCTTTACTCTAACCTCAAAACTTTCAATACGGGAGCCGAGGTGAAACACGTCCACCATCGACAAAACCCTAACCGGAAGTCTCTAGTCCATCGCCTTAACCACTCGGCCACGACGACATGACTAATGTTAACAATTGTTTTCTATTATTGAAACATTTGAAGAGAATTGGTAATTGATTTGAGTGTGTGTGCATGTGTGTGTGTGTGTTTGTTTGATATATATATATATATATATATATATATATATATATATATATATATATATATATATATATATACTAAACAGCATTGAAAACGCACCACCAGTTGATGATAACAAATGTGAATGGGGCGTATATCAGCATTAAAAATATCAACGAATAAGTACCGTACTACCTTATAGACCATGCATGACGACGAATAACTTACAAACACGATTGCCTGAACACAACATATTGCATGCATAGCATGAAAAACGTAAATTGAATGTGCAAATCACGCTGATTGGGGCTATCACAGATGATGGCAATGTTGACACCTGGGGAACGTAAAAATACCTTAAGCATACTTCAAGTCGGCATTTCGAGCAGTCATCGCACAGCAGTTTGGATGTCACCATTCAACAATCAGTAGACTTCACAGGAGATACCAGCAGACAGGAACCAACAGAGACCGTCCACGTCCAGGCCAACGACGTATTACAACACCACGACAAGATCGCCATATTGTTCGCCTCCATATTCGTGATCGAACGTTGCCAGCTGCCAGGACTGCACCAACTGTTCAAGGTCGACGAGGCGTTATCAGCGCAGCCAACGTGCGTCGCCGTCTTCGCTCTGCTGGGCTGCGTGCTCAACGACCATATGTTGGACCTATCCTGACTGATCGACATCGAAATGAGCGCCGACGTTTGGCAAGAAGGTATTGTCATTGGGGATTACAACTTTTGCATGGTGTGCTATTCTCTGACGAATCCCGTTTTCATTTAAGGAATGCTGGTGGTCGGTTGCGGGTGTGGCTTAGGCGTGGAGAACGTTATCATGTACAATGATAGCCGTGTCCAGACGGATCGATGGGGTGGAGGGAGTGCCATGGTGTGATGCGGGATCAGTTATCATCACCGAACAGCACTCCATTTCAGCAAGACAGCCCCCGAGTGCACACAGCACGTATTACAACACAGTATCTAGCGAACAATAATTTCCCTTTGCTTGAATGGCCAGCACTGTCCCCTGATTTATCGCCAATAGTGAATCTTTGGGATTACCTTGGTCAACGCATCTCACGTCGTCCACAAATGAATAACCTTAGAGAACTGGAAAACGCACTACAGCAGGAGTGGAATGCTATCCCCCAGAACAATATTCACAGACATATCGGGTCGATGAGAAGACGTTGCATGGCTTGTGTTGCTGCAGATGGTGGTCACACGCGCTATTGACTTTTCATTGTGACCCCACGTGTCTTTCATACGTAGATGAATTAAAACTAATCAATGTTTGTGCATCCTTTTTTGTTTGTTGTCATTATCAATCATCCATTTATTGCTGTTCACAACAAAAAACATTTATTGCTCAGGTATTGTTTTCGAAATCCAAACATTGGTGGTGCGTTTTCAATGCTCTTCAGTATATATGTTTGCTATTATACATTGTTTGTTCTTGTCACGAGTTTGAATTTCTACTCATTGTTTGTTCTTGTCACGAGTTTGTAACATTTTTCTTGATATGTTCATTGTGTTAACATGTGCCTCTCCTTTTTAGAGATACATATGGATGATCTGGAGGAAATAAAGTATATGTGTCTGTCTGTCTGTCTGTCTGTCTGTCTGTCTGTGTGTGTGTCTCTCTCCCCCCCCCCCCCTCTCTCTCTCTCTCTCTCTCTCTCTCTCTCTCTCTCTGACGTTTATACATACATATATATATATATATATATATATATATATATATATATATATATATATATATATATATACTCTTCAAAATAAGAAACGCAAAAGGGTACAAATGGGTTATAACTCCGATTTTATGTTTCCTACCGGTTCATGCTTTGTGAATATAAGGTCATTGCATGTCCCAAACACATTCCCACGGTTACATTCGATAAAACGCAGCTACTGTAAAATAAAGTTTCAAAATGTGAATATTCGCAAAAACGCAGCCACGTGCAAACCATGTCACCACTGCACGTGCGTTGTCTGCACGTGCAACATGAACACCGACAGTATAAAAGTGCAGGGTGTTCGCTTGCCAGGCCTCTGTATCTGGCCGACAGTTGACAATCCAGGACATGCCACGTCTCAGTGAACCGCAGAGAAACAATGCCATCGGCCGACTAGACGCAGGCGAATCCAGAACGGCCGTTGCCAGGGCATTCCATGTGTCCCCAAGCACAATCTCCAGACTGTGGGACCGTTACCAGCAACATGGATCAACACGTGACCTCCCTAGATCCGGTCGACCACGGGTCACTACCCCCGGGCAGGACCGCTACATCCGGGTACGCCACCTTCGGGAACGATTGACTACTGCCACCTCCACAGCCGCAGCAATACCAGGTTTGCGCAGGATATCCGACCAGACCGTACGGAACCGCCTACGTGAGGTAGGAATTCGTGCCAGACGTCCAGTTCGAGGTGTCATCTTAACACCACAACACCGTCGACTCCGACTGCAGTGGTGCCAGATTCATCGATGATGGCCTCAACTGCGATGGAGACAGGTGTGGTTCAGTGACGAGTCCCGATTTCTGCTCCGACGTCATGATGGAAGATGTCGCGTGTATAGGCGTCGTGGTGAACGTTATGCGGCAAACTGCGTGCAGGAAGTGGACAGATTCGGCGGGGGTAGTGTCATGGTGTGCGCAGCCATCTCACACACTGGCAGAACTGACCTGGTCCACGTGCAGGGCAACCTGAATGCACAGGGCTACATTGACCAGATCCTCCGGCCACACATCGTTCCAGTTATGGCCAACGCCAACGCAGTGTTCCAACATGACAACGCCAGGCCTCACACAGCACGTCTCACAACGGCTTTCCTACAGAACAACAACATTAATGTCCTTCCTTGGCCATCGATATCACCGGATTTGAACCCAATTGAGCATCTATGGGACGAGTTGGACCGACGCCTCCGACAGCGACAACCACAGCCCCAGACCCTGCCCGAGCTGGCAGCAGCCTTGCAGGCCGAGAGGGCCACCATCCCCCGGGACGTCATCCGTACTCTGGTTGCTTCAATGGGCAGGCGGTGCCAGGCAGTTGTCAACACACGCGGAGGCCACACCCGGTATTGACTCCAGATGACCTTGACCTTGGTAGTGTGTCCTATCACTTACTCACAATGGACTAGAGTGAATTGTGAACAATCCTGCAACATTTGGTAATTATCGGACTCACCATTCAATAATTAAATCAATTCTCCAAATGTTACGACAATGTGATTTTGCGTTTCTTCTTTTGAAGAGTATATATATATATATATATATATATATATATATATTACTCAAAAGAATTTAAGGGTCAGACGATATTTTCGACATTATTTTCTGAATGTCAATTATATTAGCTAGACCATAATGTCACGCATGGTATTGTTCCATTTTGACGAAAGTGGGTCTAAGCAACCCATAAATGAATTAAAATCCACTGTCATTGACACTGTCGACTAGTTCTAATGGCGAAAACATGCTTACATTTGCACGTAAATTAGGGCGAAAGCGAAAGGTCTGCTAAGTGCCCATAACTTGCTTTTTTACAAAGCGCTTCATATGCACGCTTTGCACGTGTATTCCATGTTCCCAATGCTGAATTTCCGTATAATTGGAGCTTGCGTTCGTGTACAGTGCACACTCCAAATTCGACAATGGTACGACTTCATCTGACTATCGAAGATCGAGGAAGGGCTATTGCTTGGCTTCAGGATGGCAATACGCAAAGAAATGTTGCTCTGAGACTTGGTGTCAGTCAGAGTGTCGTTGGCCGACTGTGGCAACGGTACCAAGCAACGAATTCTGTTCGAAATCGTCCACGTTCGGGAAGACCCCGAAGCACTACAAATAGAGAGGACCGCTACATCACCAATATGGCTCTACGTCAACGCACAACCACTGCACGCCGATTACGTGACAATCTGCGGACTGCGACTGCAACTCGAGTGTCTGATCAAATCATACGCAATCGTCTGAGAGCCAATAATCTACGCTGCCGTCGCCAGGCTGTTCGACCACCACTCCTACCACGTCACAGAACGGCCAGACGTCACTGGTGCACGCTTCATCTGCGGTGGCAACGTGTTCAGTGGGGTCGAGTGATGTTCACTGATGAGTCCAGGTTTAGTCTCCAGTTCAACGACGGTCGGGTTCGTGTCTACAGACGTCCTAGGGAGCGCTTCGCTGACGTTAACGTTAGACAACGTCACCGGTTCGGTGGTGGCAGCGTCATGGTGTGAGGCGGCATCTCTATCCACCACAGGACCCCCCTCTATGTGGTGGATGGCAATCTGAATGGAATCCGCTATCTGAATGAGATTATCTGGCCGTTGGTTCTCCCAAGCCTTCAGCAGATTGGCGGCGGGGCAGTTCTGCAGGATGACAATGCCAGACCCCACCGCACTAGGGTGGTAACGGACTTTCTCAGACAACAAGGTATCGCCAGGATGGATTGGCCAGCATATTCACCTGACTTGGCCCCAATAGAGTAGGCCTGGGACGAATTAGGCAGGAGAGTTCGGGATAACCATGCCCCTCCGGCCAACCTTCATGATCTGGGTCAACTTCTTATGGCAGAGTGGCAGGCCATTCCCCAAGAGTTCTTCAGACGTCTGATCAACAGCATGAGGCAACGATGTGTCGAGTGTATTCGCGCCATGGGTGGATTCACACACTATTAAACGAATGTTCTAATGTGTAAAATCCATGTTTGACAACCTTCAACTTTGACAGCATGTCATGTGACTTTCTTGTATACAGTGACGTTTATTTGTGGTTTTTTGTAAATATGGAACAATAAATAAAAAAATTGGTGTAGTTTACATCATCAATCTAATACACTCTGAAACTTATTTGGTTATAAATGTTTGACCCTTAAATTCTTTTGAGTAGTATCTGTGTGTGTGTGTGTGTACATATATATATATATATATATATATATATATATATATATATATATATATATATATATATATATACTAGTGGAAAAAAGTAACTGTGTATGGTTATCATATTGATAATTTCAAGACATAAAACGATAAAATGATCATATAGCATTATTTATTAGGCAATTAAGCAAAACGTCAATTCATTTAAAATGTCACAGCATCCGTCATTTCATCGGTATTGGGGATGAAAGACATGGGGGGTAAAAAAACAGTTCACAAAGTTAATAGCGCGTATGGCCACCGTTTGCGTCGATGCAGGCCTGGCACCGTCGCCTCATAGAGCCTACCAAATTGTTGAAGAATGCCTGGGGAATGCCGTTCCAGATCTGTACTAACGTCTGACCAAGCGCTCTCAACGTCAGCGGCTGGTTAGGCAGTGCACGTACACGACGTTGCATCTCATCCCAGACGTGCTCGATTGGTGCAAGATCGGGTGAGACCGCAGGCCACTGCAACACATCGATGTTCTGCTGTGCTAGAAAATCCATTACCACCCGGGCGACGTGAGGTCTAGCATTGTCATGCTGAAGCGTGATGTGACGTTGCTGTCCTTGCACAAATGGGATGACGTGAGCCTGAATAATGTCGTCACGGTAGCGTACAGCGTTCAAATTGCCATCGATGACCACAAGAGGTGTTCGTCCAGTTGACGTGATGCCACCCCAAACCATGACACTGCCTCCGCCAAATGCATGTCGCTCCACAACACAGGCGTCACTAAAACGTTCTCCAACACGACGATACACTCTTGAACGGCCGTCACTGCTGTCCAAGTGAAACCTGGACTCGTCCGTAAACAGTATACCCGCCCAGTCACGGCGATTAAAGTGCAAGTGTCTTCTACACCAAGCCAAACGTGCTACACGATGACGTCTTAGCAAAACTGAACGGACAGCCGGGCGTCGCGGACGGATACCATGTTCACGTAATCGATTCCGTACAGTTCTGGGATTAATGGCACGCAATCCAGGAATGGCCCGCGCTGTCAGACTTGCCGTTTGGAATCGATTCCTGAGGTGCACGAGTCTGATGTGGTTGTCCTGCTGTCGTGACGTCACGCGTGGACGGCCTGCACGTTGTTGGTCTCTGACATTACCAACATGTTGATAACGTCTCCACAAAGCCTGAATACTGTTTATGTGTACACCAAATTGCGTAGCGATGGCGCATACCAGCCTGGATCATGCCAATTGCGCGAAGGCGGTCATTTTCGTTTAGCCTGGGCATTGCTCTGCTACAATTTTCAACAGAAATAACCTGCTTTTCTGTACCCCCGGTTGGCATGCAATGACCCGACAGTTGAAAAGTCGACAAAAACTTGAAAAGTAACATGTTGGGAGAAAAAAAAGGGAAAAACATGTTCATGTCCCAGAAGCAAAACTGCACGTGAAAATACGGCATTGACCCAGCTATTGTGTGGCGGTGCGTTCACTGGTAACATGTACAAAACATCAGGCTAAAATATTGAGCGGTTTTATTTTCATCCGATTTTTTAGGTTACACAGTTACTTTTTTCCACTAGTATATATGGACTGTCTCGCACATGGAGGAAACAATACAAAACGAGAAACCGGAAGCAGCTCTGTGTCAAGGACGTTTTAACGCTAGCAGACATGACATTAGTAAAACAAAATCACCGACTTTCTCGGTTATTGAACGCACACTTACATACAAACATGGCATTTATGAACTTTGATCACCCATGCATCGACTGGGACGCATCCGAGTTATATCAAGAATTCCAAAGATTCAAAAGCGACGTATGGTTTGTATTTGACGGCCCATTATCATCACTCACGGACAAACAAAAGGCAGGCTGGTTAGGCACATGGGTCGGCGCTCGTGGCAGAGAAGTATACAAAGGTCAAAAAGATAATCCAAAAGTTGTACTAGATAAATTCGAAGCTTATATTAGACCAAGAAATTACAAACGTGTTGCTCGATACAAATTAAAGCAAAGGAGACAAGCAGTGGGGGAGCTTTTTGACAATTTTGTGAAAGACTTGAGATTAATACTGATGGGTTGTGAATATGATCAGCCAGATTGATTATACCATTGATGGTGTATACGACAAAAAGATACAAGAAAGATTGCTTTGACAGAGGAGACAATATGACACATCCAAAAGCCATCGAGATCGGACAGCAATATGAACTGTTACAGAAGCAAATTCATATCGTCAGAGACGAAGACACAACTGTGAGTACAATGTATCACAAACACAAAGAAAAGAGAATTAATCGGAATCTGACTGAACACAAAGTGGTACACAACAACGCAATAAAGGGAACTGTATGCGCTGTGAAAAATACCCCAAACACTACAAAACTAGTGGTAAATGTCCTACCATGTGAATAGCATGTTCCTACTGTTCTAAACCAAATCATTGGATGACAGTGTGTCTAAAACGCAAGAAAGACAATATACATACAGTCCAATATCCTTTTAATCCAGAGTGAGAGTCTGAAGTTTTAAATATTCACATGGCATCTGATCCTAACTTTAAAAAAAGAAGACAAGTGGAACCAAATAGCACGAAATAAACATCAACTTCAAAATTGATACTGGAGAAAAGTGTAATACCATAAAAGTAAAAGACTACCAAAAGCTCTCATCTTAGTGATATCTACACATCAAGGCAAATATTACGTTCATACTCCATCCACTATGTCTATCCAGTTGGCACTACAAGTCTGCCCATCAAGTGTAATCAGAAAATGACAACAACAGAATTTGAGACAGTTAACATTGATCAAGAAAATGTCATATCTGGACATACTGCAGAGACACTAGAATTGATAACACGATTCGCAACTGTTGATGAAGAAATGCAAAACAGACCACCATCTCATGGACCTGATGACGTTTGGGCAGAATATCCAGAGCTCGGCAAGACAACTAGAACACATTCAATAAAATTAAAACCAGGAATAAAGGGTGTGGTGCATGCTGCACGACATCAGCCAAAAGCATTAGGTAAGAAAAGAATTTAGAAACTCAAGGAAATGGAAACTAATGGCCACATCACAAGATGAACTAACAGAGTGGGTAAGTTCTATTACAGTTTCTTTGCGAAATGACAAAACTCGCATTTGCATAGACCCACGAGATCTTAATGCTGCTATCAAGAGAGAAAATTACCCTATGCGTACTATAGAAGACATAATAGCAGAAACTCCTGGAGCTAATGTATTCTCAAAACTAGATGCAAAAAGTGGATTTCTCCAGATCAAACTTGACGAACCGTCGTCCTATCTTACAACATTCAACACACCCATAGGAAGGTACAGATGGTTACGTCTTCTGTTCGGAATTTCATGTGCACCCGAAGTATTCCAGAGAATAATGGATCAACTGCTAGAAGGAATAAAAGGGGCATACGCAGCAATGAATGGTATTCTCGTGGCCGGCCGTGATATTGAATATCATGACCTAATGCTGAAACAAGTTGTAGAGAGAGCCATAAGCTACAATCTGAAACTGAATCCTGAGAAGCTGAACATAAGACAAAGTAGTGTACCATATCTTGGCCACTTGCTAACTGCAGAAGGTCTGAAACCTGACCCTTCGAAAATAAAATCACTACATGACATGCCCACGCCAAATAACAAAGAAGATCTGAAGCAATTTCTAGGCTTCATTACATATCTTGGAAAGTTCATTCCAAATATCAGTGAAGAAACCAGCCCTTTGAGAACACTGTTGAAGGACGATGTTCTTTTTGAATGGCAACAACCTCAAGAAGAAGCATTCCACAAACTTAAGCGTATCTGCTACAGTCGTCCAGTTCTCACTTGCCATGATGTTAACAAACCAGTAGAAATTCAATGCGATGCTAGTCAGCACGGTCTGTAAGCAGTTCTACTCCAAGAAGAGAAACCAGTTGCATACACTTCCAGAGCATTGGCAGAAAAGAATTACGATCAAATAGAAAAGGAGATGCTCTCAATTGTGTTTGCCTGTGCCAAGTTTCACTATTACATACTGGGGAAAAGAGTCACTGTTGTTAACGACCACAAGCCTCTGGAGCAAATCTTCAAAAAAACCTCTACGCTCAGCTTCGATGCGACTACAAAGATTGCTGCTAAACCTTCAGTGGTATGATCTTCATGTTATCTACAAAAAAGGCACATCCATGAATCTCCCAGATACTCTGTCACGAGCACATCTATCTCATCAAACACCAGACATTCCATGTTTAGAATCAGTCAGCACTCTGGATTTCATTTCTGTTACAAAAGATAAATATAACAAAATCAAAGAGAAAACACAACAAGAGTTGGATCATCTACAAAGAGTTATTCTAGATAGATGGCCAGATTTAAGATCCGACCTATCAACAACTCTCCGACCTTATTGGGACTGGCGTGCCGAACTAACAGTATCTGATGGAATCATGTACAAAGGCATGCGAATTGTTATACCTTATCGTCATGGCATACCTGAGTGATTGCGGACCACAGTTCACAAGCAAACAGTTTCAGCAGTTTTGTAAAGACTATGGCATCAATCATCTACACATCAAGTCCACACGTCCAAAGTTCCAATGAGGTGGCAGAACGTGCCGTTCAAACGGTAAAGAAACTTTGGACGAAGAACACTGAATGATATCTTGCACTTCTTGACTACCGAACAACTCCATTAGAAGGAATCAATCTTTCTCCAGCACAGCTTCTGGTGGGACGTCGCCCTAGAAATAAACTACCATCATCCCGAGGCCTTTTGACTCCTTCATCTTACAATCAAGAAGTCATCAAACAGCGTCTTAACTTTGAAACGGAGAGACAGAAATACTATCATGACAAACCAAATATTACAAGTCATGCTCCATTCCAACCAGGAGACCAGGTACGCATGGTTCCACTACCGGTTCAAAAGAATGGCACTTAGCTGTGGTACTGAAGCGACATCCCCTGCCAAGATCGTACATAGTACAATCAGGAAACCAGATATTTCGACGTAACAGAAAACATCTACACAGTTCAACGGCAGAGGCAAATAAAGTGTCTTCACAGGCAGAAGAAAACATGGTATATGAGCCTCTTGAAATCGGGTCCAACAATTACACAAATTCTCGTGAATCCTCGCCACTGACGTCGAATGGGACTAAAATAATACCTTCTCCATCTACTCTTCCGATGGAAGAAAAAAAAAACTGATACGACTCTCCGTACAAAGTCTGGCCGTTCTGTTCGCTCACCAAAGCGACTGGATTTGTAGAAAATTCTGTATACATTTATTCAGACATCATTCATTGTTTAGATAGTTTTATTTAATAGTTACGTTTAATTGTTCAGACACAATTCATCGTTTGCTGACAGTTTTGTTTGATTACTCCAATTAAGGATGTTTTAAAATATTGGAGAAAGGATGTAACGTTGTAATATGGATTGTCTCGGACATGGAGAAAACAATACAAAACGAGAAAGCGGCAGCAGCTCTGAGTCAAGAACATCTTAACGCTAGCAGAACAGACACGTCATCTACATTACTCTCTCTCTCTCTCTCTCTCTCTCTCTCTCTCTCTCTCTCTCTCTCTCTCTCTCTCTCTCTCTCTCTCTCTCTCTCTCTCCCCCCTTCCCCCCTCTCTCTCTCTCTCTCTCTCTCTCTCCCCCCCCCCTCTCTCTCTCTCTCTCTCTCTCTCTCTCTCTCTCTCTCTCTCTCTCTCTCTCTCTCTCTCTCTCTCTGTGTGTGTGTGTGTGTGTGTGTGTGTATATAATATGTATATGTATATGTATATGTATATTTCCTTTTTAAAACCGAGATATTTGACTGGTTTGTGTTTCAAAGTATCATGCAAATATTACGCCAGATACTATGTCATATGAAGGTAGCAGTACACCAACTAGTATCTCAGCGGGTCACAATTGGAAAATGCCCCTAACTTTTCACTGCACGGTTAAAGCTATCGGCCCTGCCATTGGTGATCAATGCAACAGTGATTGTTGTCATACAATGTTGTTTCATCTGGCCTTTAAATTTCTCTAATTTAATTTGAACCAATGTCAGTGTATCGGCTACTACTGTACTTGTCCTACTAAAATAGGACGACAATATTTGTGCGGAACTGTGGTAGTAAAAGGCGCTTTCAGCTATGTCTGTGGTGAACAGCATGACCTACATTGTGTTCTGATTTAATTTAAGGGTGAGGGGTGGTAGCATTTAGATCCATGGTGTATATGAACTGAAACGCTGCATATCTCAGTTTTGACCACATATATACTAGTCACAAGAAGTTAAGCGCCACATGGAGAGCAATCAGCCCATTCGCTGTGCTAGTGGTATTGAGGCACTCTTGCAGTTAATGGATGACGGAATGGCTCACTTGCAGGCATCTCGCTACTTGTCTCATGGATATGCTATCATTCAGACCACAGTCCAGAATGCTCAGTTTACGTTTTGGTGACATGATTATCCGAAGCTAGGTTGCAAATAACGTTATACACTCGCAACCTAATCAAACATGAAACGGGTTAACATAAAAAAAAATAAGTTTTACGTGAACCATGCAGTTTTCAGGCTGGTGCCGTGTTTAGTCATGAAAAAAAAACCTTTTAAAAAGTCAAACAATTTTGGATTTTTTTATGCATTGGCCATACGCTCTCTACCGGCAACCAAACAAGCTGTGAGTAAAAGGCTCATGTACACGCAATCTGAAATGCTTTATTCAAGACTGTAACCTACTTTTCATTACCTATAACCGTCCCCGATTTTTTGTTTTAATTTTTAAAAGTAAGGTAAATTTTGATACTGGCCCTTAACTTGTGACTAGTATATGTTACAGTTGTCATTTATTGTATTTGATTTGGTGGAAGACACCCTGACTTTACAGGCCGGTTGACAATAACGGATGAGAGCGATTACATATGGGTTTATTAAAATTGTTTTTGTATTTTTATTTTGTATTAATAAATGGCATTATGTTGTGATGATGACCGGCCTCGGTTAGGCCATCAGTCTACAGGCTGGTAGGTACTGGGTTCGGATCCCAGTCGAGGCATGGGATTTTTAATCCTCCAGATACCGACTCCAAACCCTGAGTGAGTGCTCCGCAAGGCTCAATGGGTAGGTGTAAACCACTTGCACCGACCAGTGATCCATAACTGGTGTAACAAAGGCCATTGTTTGTGCTATCCTGCCTGTGGGAAGCGCAAGTAAGATTCCTTGCTGCCTGTCGTAAAAGAGTAGCCTATGTGGCGACAGCGGGTTTCCTCTAAAAAACAGTGTCAGAATGACCATATGTTTGACGTCCAATAGCTGATGATAAGATAAAAAAAATCAATATGCTCTAGTGGCGTGGTTAAATAAACAATGTGCTCTAGTGGCGTCGTTAAATAAAACAATGTGCTCTAGTGGCGTGGTTAAATAAAACAAACTTTACTTTATATTGTGAGGTTTGGCTGCTTGTTACTAGACGCTTGTATTGCAACATCTTCGTTATGTCGTTTGGTTCTGGGGAAACTTCGACCTGTTCCAAAACTTGATACTTTCCCGCGCTCTATAATACTGCAGTGTATGTTTCTCATCACTTTATTTTAATTCTTTAATTCAAAAATGTGAGCATGTAAAATGGCAATGTGGAAGATTTGAAGCAACTACAGAGATTTATTGTAATAAAATTATATTTAATGTATATATTGCTGTGTTTATGTATAGGCCTACTGCAGAACTACAATGTATTGGCTCATGCGTGGATATTGTAGGAGGTAAATAGCAGTCTTTATGGCACTGAATGTAGAATATCACTTTAAACTAGTTTTGTAGTCAATGTTAATCAGGCTGGGACAAACAGTTCAAGACGTAAATAAATCTCATATATATATATATAAAACTCAGCTAAGACGATATTACTACGCCAAAAGCAGAATTTCTAGTTTCTACTACTGTCACGTAGATACTATTTTCCAAAATAGAAATCGCATCTAGTCGGCTGATACTGGTTCCACGTTGTCACACTGAAACATTCGACAAAGAGGTTTGTTGTATCTATATCTTGCTAGGGCCACTAGCGTAGCCAGAGGTGAGGGCAATGTCCCCCGCCCATCACACTTATCCCCCCCCCCCCCCCACCATGTTATATTTTACATAACATGACTCATTGACAATGTGGCTGCTCCCCCTCCCAATGTGGTTGGTTCCTCCCAATATATAATCCTGGCTACGCCAGTGGCGTGGGCTATTTAAGAAAGTGTTAGAGGTGTTTAATTAAAATTTATACCTGGTGGGTTCGTTAGATCTTTTGTAACGCAAACAAAAAATTATAATTATAATTCCATTCTGTAAATACGCGTTTGCTCTAAACGCCTTAGTCCGGTGTCCCAGTTTCAAATTCCTCCCGTATTCAAGTTACTCCCCGGTAATTTGAACCTAGTTTCAGATTACCGGGGGTTGTTTGAACCTAGTTTCAGATGACCGGGGGTTGTTTGAACCTAGGTTCAGATTACCCCCGGGGTAGTTTGAACCTAGTTTCAAGCTACTCCCCTTAGTTTCAAACGACCCCGGGGGTAGCCTGAAACTGGGGGGTAACTTGCACATATATTACCCCAAGTTTCGGATTAACCCATTTAATATCTCAAACTAGACGGCGATTCATGAACGTGTTGTGAATTAGACTAATTTTACATAGTGATATTTCCTGGGGAGAAAAATGGTGACTGAATCATTGTTTAACGTCCGTGTATATACACAGACGACGTGATGTCGACGCAGGAAGGGGCTATACGTAAAATATAATAGGACAGACATAATATGTGTTCTATTATTTACGTATTGACTACTAACAGTTTATATCTGAACTTAGGTAGTCAATCTACCACATCTATCACTCATCGTGTACAATGTAAGATGTCACATTTTGGTTTGTATTCTCGAAATATTTGCTTAAACATAAATTCTGATATCCACTCTATCTAGGTTTCCATACTTTTTATGCAAAATATGTGTTCGTGTGATATGAATTTTCATATTTTATAGGAATACTTAATATATATATCAACGTTTCCATGTAAAAAAATATACACTATTTGTGAAAATTTACTGGTTCTTGGGTGGGGGTAATTTGAAACTACGGGGGGTACTTTGAACCTAGGTTCAAACTACCCGGGGGGTAATTTGAACCTATTACACCGGCAGCAGAGAGGCAATATTTTGCCTAACCCAAAATTCTCCGTTATAGTTTTTTTCAAGACAGTATACGTATCTCTGCACAAAGAAATGGATGTTTAACGACACCCCAGCACATGACAGTACACGTATCTCTGCCCAAGGAAATGGATGTTTAACAACACCCCAGCACAAGACAGTACACGTATCTCTGCCCAAGGAAATGGATGTTTAACGACACCCCAGCACATGACAGTACACGTATCTCTACCCAAGGAAATGGATGTTTAACGACACCCCAGCACATGACAGTACACGTATCTCTACTAAAGGAAATGGATGTTTAATGACACCCCAGTGCATGACAGTACGCATATCTCTGCACAAGGAAATGGATGTTTAACGACACCCCAACACAAGACAATACACGTATCCCTGCACAAGGAAATGGATGTTTAACGACACCCCAACACAAGACAATACACGTATCTCTGCACAAGCAAATGGATGTTTAACAACACCCCAACACAAGATAATACACGTATCCCTGCACAAGGAAATGGATGTTTAACGACACCCCAGCACATGACAGTACACATATACCTGCACAAGTAAATGGATGTTTAACGACACCCCAGCACAAGACAGTACACGTATCTCTGCACAAGGACATGGATGTTTAACGACACCCCAGCACATGACAGTACACGTATCTCTACCCAAGGAAATGGATGTTTAACGACACCCCAGTACATGACAGTACACATATCTCTGCACTAGGAGATGGATGCTAACGACACCCCAGCACAAGACAGTACACATATCTCTGCACGAGGAGATGGATGTTAACGACACCCCAGCACAAGACAGTACACATATCTCTGCACTAGGCGATGGATGTTAACGACACCCCAGCACAAGACAGTGCACGTATCTCTGCACTACGAGATGGATATTTGACGACACCCCAGCACAAGACAGTATACGTATCTCTGCACAAGTATATGGATGTTTAACAACACCCCAGCACATGACAGTACACGTATCTCTACCCAAGGAAATGGATGTTTAACGACACCCCAGTACATGACAGTACACATATCTCTGCACAAGGAAATGGGTGTTTAACGACACCCCAACACAAGACTGTACACGTATCTCTGCACGAGGAAATGGATGTTTAACGACACCCCAACACAAGACAATACGCGTATCCCTGCACGAGGACATGGATGTTTAACGACACCCCAACACAAGACAATACACGTATCCCTGCACAAGGAAATGGATGTTTAACGACACCCCAGCACATGACAGTACACATATCCCTGCACAAGGAAATGGATGTTTAACGACACCCCAGCATAAGACAGTACACGTATCTCTGCACAAGGACATGGATGTTTAACGACACCCCAGCACATGACAGTACACGTATCTCTGCACAAGGAAATGGGTGTTTAACGACAGCCCAACACAAGACTGTACACGTATCTCTGCACCAGGAAATGGATGTTTAACGACAACCCAACACAAGGCAATACACGTATCCCTGCACGAGGACATGGATGTTTAACGACACCCCAACACAAGACAGTACACGTATCTCTCCACGAGGACATAGATGTTTAACGACACCACAGCACAAGACAGTACACGTATCTCTGCCCAAGGAAATGGATGTTTAACGACACCCCAACACAAGACAGACAGTACACGTATCTCTGCACAAGGAAATTTAACGACACCCCAGCACAAGAGAGTATACGTATCTCTGCACGAGGAAATGGATTTTTAACGACACCCCAGCACATGACAGTACACGTATCTCTACCCAAGGAAATGGATGTTTAACGACACCCTAACACAAGACTGTACACGTATCTCTGCACGAGGAAATGCATGTTTAACGACACTCAAGCACAAGACAGTACACGTATCTCTGCACAAGGACATGGGTGTTTAACGACACCCCAACACAAGAGAGTACACGTATCTCTGCACAAGGACATGGGGAGGTGTTTAACGACACCCCGACACAAGACAGTACACGTATCTCTGCACAAGGAGATGGGTGTTTAACGACACCCCAGCACAAGACTGTACACGTATCTCTGCACAAGGAGATGGATGTTTAACGACACCCCAACACAAGACAGTACACGTATCTCTGCACAAGGAAATGGGTGTTTAACGACACCCTAGCACAAGACTGTACACGTATCTCTGCACAAGGAGATGGATGTTTAACGACACCCCAGCACAAGACAGTACACGTATCTCTGCACTAGGAGATGGATGTTAACGACACCCCAGCACAAGACAGTACACATATCTCTGCACGAGGAGATGGATGTTAACGACACCCCAGCACAAGACAGTACACATATCTCTGCACTAGGAGATGGATGTTAACGACACCCCAGCACAAGACAGTACACATATCTCTGCACTAGGATATGGATGTTTGACGACACCCCAGCACAAGACAGTACACATATCTCTGCACGAGGAGATGGATGTTAACGACACCCCAGCACAAGACAGTACACGTATCTCTGCACTAGGAGATGGGTGTTAACGACACCCCAGCACAAGACAGTACACGTATCTCTGCACTAGGAGATGGGTGTTAACGACACCCCAGCACAAGACAGTACACGTATCTCTGCACTAGGACATGGATGTTTAACGTCACCCCAGCACAAGACAGTATACGTATCTCTGAACGAGGAGATGGATGTTTAACGACACCCCAGCACAAGACAGTACACGTATCTCTGAACGAGGAGATGGATGTTTAACGACACCCCAGCACAAGATAGTACACGCATCTCTGCACGAGGAGATGGATGTTTAACGACACCCCAGCACAAGACAGTACACGTATCTGTGCACGAGGAGATGGATGTTTAACGACACCCCAGCACAAGACAGTACACGTATCTCTGAACGAGGAGATGGATGTTTAACGACACCCCAGCACAAGACAGTACACGCATCTCTGCACTAGGAGATGGATGTTTAACGACACCCCAGCACAAGGCAGTACACATATCTCTGCACTAGGATATGGATGTTTAACGACACCCCAGCATAATACAGTATACGTATCTCTGCACGAGGAGATGGATGTTTAACGACACCCCAGCACAAGACAGTATACGTATCTCTGCACGAAGAGATGGATGTTTAACGACACCGCAGCACAAGACAGTACACGTATCTCTGAACGAGGAGATGGATGTTTAACGACACCCCGGCACAAGACTGTGCACGTATCTCTGCACGAGGAAATGGATGTTTAACGACACCCCAGCACAAGACAATACACGTATCTCTGCACGAGGAAATGAATGTTTAACGACACCCCAGCACAAGACGGTACACGTATCTCTGCACAAGGGAATGGGTGTTTAACGACACCCCAGCACACAAATACACACAAATACACATCGGCTATTGGGGAGAATCGAATGAGTGTTTGGCAAAGCCCAAAACAGGGTGCGTGGGAATAAACAGAGCTATGATGACATGCACTCATGAATCACTGTCAAAATACTGATGTTATCAGGCGAAAGTTGAGCATATCCTGCCCCGCCAGTTGCACTCGTCATGAGTACTAAAGCCTGATATATAATTATCTTCCACGTTTTCTTCATAACCAAGACGATATTTTGACCATTTAACAAATAGGGAATATAAATTCAGTTTCACATTTCAGCACTTTTTAAACTGTATCTATTTGGTAGCTACGATACGGTTATTTCGACACTTGGTGATCCATATTGAGAGGTATCGAGGAAACTTGTCGCCACATCGGCCTCTCGTACCATAATACAACTAGGGATCTTTTATATGCACATTCCCACAGAGGGGAGAGTGTCTATGACGGGTGTTGGTCTACCAGTCGTGGTGCACAGGTTAGAAGGTTAGGAGGAAAACACCCCGAGTCTTTCGAGGACGATCGATCCTTTGACCAATAGCATGTCATGCGAACACTCTACTACTGAGCAATAACCCGCCCCCTGACAATTTACAGAAGTACAAAGTAGTTGCTTCCTGTTTTCTTGTCCAATTCTTCCTGAGGCAATTCGCATCATGTTCACCTTAAGACTGAAGCTCTTACATTAAGACATCATCTCGAGATTGTAACAGCTTGGTATGACATGCAGCTAATGACCTACAAGAGTCTCCTCAGGCGTCTACTGACAGAGCCACGCCCAGATTTAATTAGATATGGCCAGTGCATCTCGTGTAACCTTGACTTTATTCACTTAGACTAACACGGTTAAGTCCATGGGCGTTTATATAGATATCCAATGAAAACAGACATATATGTGGGATGAAGTGTGTGTGTGTGTGTGTGTGTGTGTGTGTGTGTGCGTGCGTGTGTGCGGCCAGTGCGTGTACGTGCGTGTGGGCCAGTGCGTGTGCGTGCGTGTGTGCCAGTGCGTGTGCGTGTGTGCACAGAGACAGACAGACACACATGCACACGCACGCACACACACACAAATATATATATATATATATATATATATATATATAGAGAGAGAGAGAGAGAGAGAGAGAGAGAGAGAGAGAGAGAGAGAGAGAGAGAGAGAGAGAGAGAGAGAGAGAGAGAGAGAGAGAGAGAATACCGGATGTATACGGTCTGGGTATTGGTAGTGTGACTTGTTACACCAGTATCTGATTAGTCAATACGACTGAAACAGGATACGACCTAAACTATAATGAAAATCCGTATATAACACCTGGTCGCCGACCAATGAGTGCGCTCGTCTATCGTGACTGGATCCTACGAGTAGCCTATATTTATATGTATTATCAATAACAGATCTGTAGGAAAAACAGGCCAGTCTTCGAAAACACAACACGTGGGGGGTTTGGTCTGGTACCAGTTTTTGACAAGAATGGGTATTTGGCTCGGAGTTGTTGTTTTCGTTATTAGTGGAATTAACACAGATGGACGGACAAGCGACCCATCTCAATTCTCTTTGACACTTAGAATGCCAGATGTCAGTTCTCACAAGGTAAGCTATTTATCTATTTGGTGAAACGAAATACAATTTTGTTTTCTTTTCTTTTAAAACACACTGATTAGTTGCAATATATTACGGTGTCGAACAAGACATCGTGAGCTGGAGTGTGGTCTTAACGAAGAAACTCTTGAATCCCTAAAGAATCCTTGACGAAAAATAAAAGTAAAGTTTGTTTTATTTAACGACGCCACTAGAGCACATTGATTTTTTATCGTATCATCGGCTATTGGACGTCAGACATATGGTCATTCTGACACTGTTGGGTTTTTGTGTGGGTTTTTTTTTTTTTTTTTTTTTTTTTTTGAGGAAACCCGCTGTTGCCACATAGGCTACTCTTTTATGACGGGCAGCAAGGGATCTTTTATTTGCGCTTCCCACAGGCAGGATAGCACAAACCATGGCCTTTGTTGAACCAGTTATGGATCACAGGTCGGTACAAGTGGTTTACACCTACCCACTGAGCCTTGCGGAGACTCACTCAGGGTTTGGAGTCAGTATCTGAATTTAAAATCCCATGCCTCGACTGGGATCCGAACCCAGTACCTACCAGCCTGTAGACCGATGGCCTAACCACGACGCCACCGAGGCCGGAAAACGAAAAATAAAGAATGCGGTGTATATAGTCACTTCAGTGTTGGCAAAGATGGCGGCAACCATGGTGGTTGTATTTGTGGAATACATCTTTGTACGCAGTATTTAGCACAGTGAGTGTGCGGGAGTCAACCGGACCTGAGCGCAAAACGATCCTTACGAAGTGCGGTGTCGGATAAGTACAAAGAATGCTGTCGGCAGTGCCGACCAAAAGAAGAGGAACGATCAGAATGATTACAAACTGTTAATAAGTATTTGCGTATTATATCATATATGTCAGATGATTGGTTAAGAGACCACATTATAGAGCTGCAATCAGAACAGGCACACTGGCACAAAAATAAGAATTCTGCATAAGCTGTTTTGTGATAGAAAACAAATTTCCAAAACTTCAACCAAATAGCAAAAAGAATAAACGGTTTTGTTTAGGGATTTACATTTATGAAAAGCTATTAGTATTTCTCGCTGTGAATGTTGAAGATTTAAAATAAAGTAAAGTTGATCAAATTGGTTGTTCCTGAAATAGTACAGTTGTTGAGTCCAGAAGCTGGTGTCACAAAGTCAAGTTACTCGGCAAATTTCAAAACATTTATTACTTCGTGTAATTATTTATTTCAAATTGACATAACTATAAATCCAATAATCATATTCAAGTCGCCATCATTATAAGTATCAGTAGCTTTATAATCAACATCATTACTGTCATCATCGCGGTCGGTCTGGGATCGATCCCCGTCGGTGGGCCCATTGGGCTATTTCTCGTTCCAGCCAGTGCACCACGACTGGTATACCAAAGGTCGTGGTATGTACTACCCTGTCTGTGGGATGGTGCATATAAAAGATCCCTTGCTGCTAATCGAAAAAGAGTAGCCCATGAAGTGGCGACAGCGGGTTTCCTCTCTCATTATCTGTGTGGTCTATAACCATATGTTTGACGCAATGTAACCGTAAATAAAATGTGTTGAGTGCGTCGTTAAATAAAACATTCCTTTCTTTCACTATCATCATTCTCATCATCTACATGACCATCATCATCATCGTTACCATCATCCAGTGTGTTTGTCTTGTTTAACGACACCACTACAGAACATTTGTTTATTAATCACCGGCTACTGGATGTCAAACATTTGGTAATTTTGACATACGTCATCAAAGTACGATATTTCCTATTTTCTAATTACGTGTTTTTCTTCTAATTCCAGCCTGATGCACTGCTGTGCCATGCCGTTAAGCTGGACTCAAAAACCGCCTACGTTTGTAAGTATAATAGTCTGGTGTTTTATCAGCGCTAGTGGAAGGGACGTAGCCCAGTGGTAAAGCACTCCCACCCACCCACGCATCCCCACCCCACTAGAGGCTGTGGCCCTGATCACTATAGATTGTGCCCCCAACGAACTCTAGATATCGTTCCTACGGGCTTGTTAATAAGTCAATGTGCTCTAGTGGTGTCATTAAACAAAACAAACTTTAATTTTTTTTTTATTAGCGCTATTATTTAAAGGGACACACCCTAGTTACGGCTAGTTGTTAACCATTACGGCGTTGTTTTTCGCTATTAAATCCATTTTTTCACAAATAAAATTGCACTTTACTTACCGTTTATTATTTAGAATATACATTTCCATTCACCTGAAGTGTTTTTTGGGTAATCCTGGTAAAACCTGGTTTTTGTAATACCACAAAATGCATTTTTCGTATTTCATAAAATGGCACGGGCCTCTGAGAAAAAAACGTTGAGCAGACAAGGTCTAATCTATTTTTAGAGGGGATATTTCCATTTCAATGTCACAGACGTTGGTATACCACGTGACCGTTATCATTTTGGTTCGGTTTGTTTTCTCGTGCACGGTTCGCGCAATCAACATCCGATTTGTTGTTGTTCATTTGTGAGATTTTTCTTCACAGTTCGTGAACATTTTCAGTAACAATAAAGTTCAGACAAGTAAGTGTCTCAATACAAAACGTTACAAACCCTTAAAACCAATATCTGGAGAGGGGATACAACCAGGACAGAACAGTTGGAACACGTCCAGAAGAGGTGAAAGGAACGCACCCCAAGTCTGTGAAATTTGTCGTGACGTAGGCATTGTTGTGCTTCGAGCGACATCTACCGGTGACATCAGAATACTAACTTTCAAAATTATTTCAAGCAATTGGGACATGGGGATTCCCATGGTATTTATCGATATAAAACCTGCTTTTTCACTCCATTTGATAAAAACGTGATCTAAGTGTGTTACAGGTTTGTAGATTAACCAAATTATAATTTATTTTCGCTGGATGGAACTAGGGTGTGCTGCTTTAAGATTATCTATACCTGGCAGGAAAAAAGTACCAAATCGTGTGTGTCTATTAATTAAATTTGGCCTAGAAGCCATCCTGAATTTTTTCTGATATTCATATAAAATATTTAATTACACGATGGCCGCCACATTTGATAAAAATCACTTTTCTTAAATTGTTTGTGTCGTAAAAAGCGCCAGAATGTTAGTAAAATAGGCGTCTACTCTTTCAGGTCACCGAGTCTATTGTAAATGTGTATATGTAAGGACGCACGTACGCACACAAGAGTACATGTGTATGTTTCTACGTGTGCTTAACATGAATATATGTATATACTGGTGTGTGCACTAAATGGGTTTTTTAAAAATTAAACACTCATTTTTGTATAATTTTCCTCTTTTTATCTCTCTCTTTTTTTCTTTTTCTTTTGAATTATGAACCTTTATACTGGAACATGACAAACGTGCCGATATATTTGTTAAACTTCGCTTATAAGTTCTGAGCTTAAACTTGGATAACATTTTCTCCACAAAGAGTGGTATTCATATTTAAAGATAAGACTTGCATGTGATAATTCCCAGTATACCCAAGGGGCAAAATGGAAAAATGGACCCGGCGTACTGTAAAAGGTTTGCCACTTAAAAATCATATCTACATATATCGAGGATCACAACCTAGGTGGACAATCTTGCCAACAAGTTACTGAAAATGTGTTATTCGCTGTTAAATATGATGCCCCTCTGTGAAATTCACGCAGTGTTTTCCATTTGCCCAGTAGTCAGTCTCTGATTTGCTGTCTTTTTGAAAAGTGTTTACTTTATGTTTGAAATTGACCCAAAGAGACTTTTTCCAAGGAATCCAATGGTGCTAACCGAATTTTGATAAATTGTGTCTACATGACCCCTCGGACACTTTTTAGCATTTTTTTTCATGCACAATATTGGGGGGGGGGGGGGGGCAATATTTTGCTGGGGGTCAACATGAATACTTACTTATATATAAATGTTGGTCGATTTGGATACTTTTTGCATCGATTTATATCAATTCAAGGATGGCCAATTCAATCAAATAGTTTTTAAAATCCAAGATGGCCGCCATTATGATCAAAATTCAAAATGGAATCAACTTCAAACATAAAGTAAACATTTTCCAAAAAGAGACCAAATCAGAGACCGACTACTGGGCAAGTGAAAAATATTCCGTGAATTTCACAGAGGGGCATCATATTTAACGGCGAATAAAACAATTTCAGTAGCTTGTTGGCAAGGTTGTCCACCTAGGTTGTGATCCTAGATATATGTAGATATGATTTTAGGTGGCAAACCTTTAACAGCACGCCGAGTGCATTTTTCGAAAAAAAAGAAGGGTTTTGTTCCCTGGGTAGTAAGAAAATAAATAACAGACGTTTTTGCCATAATAAAAATGAAAAAATTTAAAACTTGAATATTTTCAGTGAAGTACGAACCGCATGCCTCTAGACACGTGGCGCATCACTTGATGGTGTACGGTTGTGGACAACCTGGTAACACCGATTCTTCCTGGTAAGGTGAAATTTGTCTCCATGGTAACAATTGTAAAGGCAAATATAACTATTAAAATGAAAATTGTAAACAAACTGTTCCAAAAAAGAGGCATTTAAATTTTAGGAGGGAACAGCTAAGACTCTACAAAGGTACCCCTGGTCCGCTCCAATGGATCCGCCCTTTAATAATAATTGTTTTTAAAAAATGTCTAAATCAGCCATACATTTACAAACAAAATTGTCTTTTCCCTGCTTCTGCTTGCTTCTCTTTTGCATTTTCCTTCTTGTCTTGTTTTGTGAATTACTTTTATATGAGTTTTTCTTTTTATTAATTAAAAGTTTACTTTTTATCATTGGCATTCTTGGTGTTGCCGTTTTAGTAATTTAAATGTCTGATGTTTCATGGTTTATCTTGAAGGTCATGTGACGAATCAGACGACATGTCTGTAAGGTCAGTGTGTGGAGACGGGGCGAGAAAAATCGTGTACGCTTGGGCTCTCGACGCAGACTCAGTACAACTACCAAAAGGTTACTATTTCCTGTTTTCTTCTGAACGCGATTGGTACAATTACCAACAGGTGCACTATGGCGTAGTTTTTGTTTTCGTCTTGTTGACGAACACATAACACATGACAGATGTATTTTTTGTTTTGGTGTTTTCGTTTTGACGCAGATCAGTACAGCTACCGACAAGTTTACAATGACATTTGTTTTTTCTTGACGCAAACTCACTCAGTACATATACCAAAAGGATGCACTGTGTCATATTCCTTGTATTCTTATTGACACAAACTCGGTACAGCTACCAACAGATACACTAGCTATGTCGCATTTGTTTGGGGTTTTTTTTTCATATACAAACAGATTAATTAGTAATAAGTCAAAATCACCTGACTCAAACTGCCATCTTGTTATAAATCGTGTTTTACTGATTGTATACGCTGCGGCTTACGACCAATTAAAATGTGTCCCTTCTTGGTGACGTACTTCACAACAACTTGCTCTGACTGGCGCATTACGGTTTACATCGACGTCCGTCAATTGTCATTCATGACCTTTGTTAAATTTCAGATGTGGGATTCCGAGTAAGTGGCAGCACTGGTATTAACTACATGGTCCTACAACTACACTACGTGAACGTCTTCAAACGTAAGTGTTGTGTAAACATCTGTTGGAATTTGGACTGTTTTCATGTCTCCATAATAGAAAAAAAATAGAAAACAGATACTGTAGTAAAGTGTTTGTTTTTGTTTTACGACACCACTAGAGCACATTGCTTTATTATCTCGCCTTCATGAAAAATTCTTTAATCTCATTGGTTGTTTGCCGTTGGACAAATCCCTTATACCCCTGTGGGCGGAGCCAAATTCTCTTATATACCCCGTTTGTAATTTCCAACAGTTTCCAGCAACCCAATTAATGCTAAAGCAATAATTAGATTATAAAAAGTGGGATTTCTTCAGGGAATTAACATTTGTGGTCTTCAGAACATTTTATGTTTTGGACTCGGGAATGCAAATGGGAAAAAGCTGTAACACACACACAAAAAATTATAACTGGTACAGACCCATGAAAAAAAAATGTCATATGTCTTATCCAGTCATACTTTGTACAGATTAAGTGCCAAGACCCGCACATTAATTTTAGAAAAGCGTTATGGTGTTTTTTACGAATATATATATATATATATATATATATATATATATATATATATATATATATATATATATTTAAAGTTAAGTGTAGATACTGTATTATTAACTACATTGTGGGGTTTTAGTCAGATATTTCGTGTATATATTTTATTTCATGTTAAGTGTTTTAAAACGTGTTTTAATGTAATATTTGTATATTTTATGTGTCGATTATTAATATTTCATCGTCTCTTGTAACTCCATATGGAGTGGCTCAGTGCTATTTTAGATTTTATTGTTTTTAGTGATGTTTTATGTTTTAACTGAGCTGAGACTTTAATAAACAGTTTGTCTGTCTGTCTGTCTTGTCACAAAAATAGTTAACACTACTTAACAATTGGAGTGACTATGATTAACAGTCCTTCAATTACTAGATAATCCAGGAGGCAACTATACATGCGTGTATGTCATAAGGCATGGCCACTATACACAATTACTAGATAATCCAGGAGGCAACTATACATGCGTGTATGTCATAAGGCATGGCCACTATACACAATTAAACTATATGTATAGGTTAAATGTTATTTTTATTTCTTTTTTAGCCGGACAGACAGATAATTCTGGTGTCACGCTACGTATGACCTATACTCCGTAAGTATCGTGTTCCATAATTTCTCGACAAGTATTCCAAACTAAAATTCTAGATGAACTGATATTTTCTTAAGAAATGACTCGAGGATTTGCTTCGAAACGTGTTTATTTTTATTCTACACTCGTCAGTGCGTATCACCTCTATGGCGTACTAGTAGGAACGTAGGGGTAATCCAACTGGTCCCTGAAGGCAGTTGAACCTTTGACGTCACGCTATTGGTAAATCTAGTGGTAACTGAATGGTAACCATAGGTGGTAAATCTGCGAACGGCCGTGTTTATTAAGTTAACTCACTGACGCTAGATCGTCGAAACCAGTGTTCCTGCAGTCCTCCACATTGGTACACCCAAGACCATGAGGCTCAATGATTAGATAACGTGTTTGCATGTTGGTTGGATATAAGCATCAAACAAATATTATCATCATTATCACCAGAATAATTATCATCATCATCATCCTCATTACCACCAATATTAATACCATCACCATCGCCATCACCACCACCATTATCATCATCATCATCATTATTATCACCACCACCACCATGCCAATATCACCACAACCACATTCACAACCATTATCTAGACAGCTACCATACCATCATCATCATGATCACCACAACTGCCACCATCACCATTATCATCATCATCATCATCATGACCAGCACACGTACCAGCAACATCAACACCACAGCTACCATCGTTAACACCAATATCACCACAGTAAGAACCACCACCATTATTACAATCACATCATAATCATCATTATTATCATCATCATCATCATCATCATCACCACCACCACCACCACCATCATCATCATCATCATCATCATCATCATCATCACCACCACCACCATCATCATCATCACCATCATCATCACCATCATCATCATCACAATCACATCATAATCACTATCAACGTCATCATCATCATCACAATCATCATCATGATTATCATCGGTGACCATAAATAGAATGAGCCAGATTTGGTACTTTGATATTATTATAGAAATGATAACATTATTTACGTGTTTCTAGAAACTTATTAGCATTGAACAGAGAATAAATTATCCAAACATTTTGTTTTTTTCAGTCAACCCAAACAGGCAGGATTTTACGTTTTAGGGAATATGGGCTTTATTCCCCCGCAAATTCCAGGTGCGTAAAGTATTCACACACGCTTGGTATGGCACCGTAAAGCATCTTGAAACATTGGATTAACATACACTGATATTCTAAATACGAAAATGTACTAAATATGTAATTCTAATTATTATAAAAGTTCTGTTAGTCGAAAACGTGTTACAATGACATTTCATTTCAACTTATCTTTCGTGCTTATATCCAATTAAGGTTCAAGCACGCTGTCCTGGACACACACCTCAGCTATCTGGGCTGGCTGTCCAGGGCAGTGGGTTAGTTGTTCGTGGTTAGGTAGGAGAGAAGAGGGTGTATTGGTGTTACACCTACCCATTGAGTTGTTAAAACTCACTCTGGATAGGAGCCGGTACCGGGCTGCGAACCCTGTACCTACCAGGCTTATGTCCGATAGCTTAACCACGACACCACCACCAATGACAAAGAATTCAGGATAGTCACTCTAAGTGAAGGGAAGTTACTCGTGTGTTTAAAGGCAGAACCCAGAATTGTCTCCTGTCTATTATAATCCATAATGGTAAAGCGTTCGCTTGATGCGCGGTCGGTCTATGATCGATCCCCGTCGGTGGACCTATTGGGCTATTTCTCGTTCCAGCCAGTGCTCCACAACTGGTGTAACAAAGACCGTGGTATGTACATTCCTGTCTGGGATGGTGCATATAAAAGATCCCTTGCTGCTAATCAAAGAGTAGCCCATGAAGTGTCTACAGCGGGTTTTCTCTCTCAATATCTGTGTGGTCCTTAACCATATGTCTGACGCCATATAACCGTAAATAAAATGTGTTGAGTGCGTCGTTAAATAAAACATTTCCTTCTTCCATATTTCACAGTGACAGAACTGTCGTACAGCCACATCATCAGGGACATACATAACGGTATACATCTGGATAGGCGTCAGAAGTGGGGGAGCAGGGGGTCACTCCCCCCTCCTCAACTCTGAAGATTAAACATTGCCCCAACCCTTGAAATTATTGCTCTTCCTCCCTATTACATTCTCCTTTCGTTTCATTTTATGACTATATTTTTGTTTTCAGAGTTCCACATGGAGTCAGCCTGCTATTACAAGAACCTATATCCAATTTATCCCATTGGTTACAGAACGCATTCTCATAATTTAGGTAATCTTTGGAGAGAGAGAGAGAGAGAGAGAGAGAGAGAGAGAGAGAGAGAGAGAGAGAGAGAGAGAGAGAGAGAGAGAGAGAGAGAGAGAGAGAGAGAGAGAGATTACCTTCATCTGTGACCCGCTGAGATACTAGTTGGCTACCTTCATATGACATACTACTCTGGCGTTATATTTGCATGATACTTTGCAACACAAACCAGTCATAGATCGGCTTTAAGAGAGAGAGAGAGAGAGAGAGAGAGAGAGAGAGAGAGAGAGAGAGAGAGAGAGAGAGAGAGAGAGAGAGAGAGAGAGATTATTATTTTTTATTTTTTTAATATTTGACTGAAAAGAAACATTTTCTACAATTTAAACGTGAAGGTTCTGAAGGTTATTTGTCAAGTACGTGGCGTCATTTATTGATATACATTGAATTTTGATACATTGTCGATTTGTGAAGTATTCTTCATTTTTAAGGTGTCGTCACTTCCGGATACAGAATACGAAATGAGGTGTGGACGGAAATAGGTCGGATGTCACCACAACTTCCAGAGGTACCACCATTTTGTATTTTAGTCACAGATTTGAATATCTTCCACAGCATTCTGTTTTGTTTACGGATTGGCATTTTTATACGCTGATAAAAAAAAATCGCTTTTGTATGTCATCATTACACAGGACATGTCACTGAATGTTTTGACGCATTTCGATTCAGTATTGTATAACAACACTTTCCTTTGTTGAGTCGATATTATCTATTCCTATTATTTATTTATTTTATTCCAGACGTTTTACAACACCAGTAATCCAGGCATAGATATACGAAATGGAGATATACTGGTAAGATTATAATTAAATTATTGCTAAAAGTATTTCTTACAGATTACTTTTTAGTAAATTATTGAACATGAATTGTATAGCCTCTACACGCCTGGGAAACGATAAGGTCTCAACCAAACACTGAGTACACCAAAAGACTGTGATCATTTCCGGTATGGATCAGGACTACGTTCAGCCAGACCGAGCAGAAAAACGTCCGCTAAACTGGTTTATGCGCTTCACGTTAAACCAAATAGTCACGTCGGGAACCAATCAAATAGTTCGCGAACGTTAGCGAAACGTTTGCTAGCTCTACTTGGGACTCGTCCGAGTTCAGCCAGACCTTGCAGACAAAAGTCCGCTAGACTGGTTTTTGCTCTTCACGGTAAACCAAATGACCATGTCAAGAACTAATTAAATAGTTCGCGAATGTAATTTTCGACATACCTGTTGGAATAGGTTATAAAATCTGAATCATTTCATCGGCGCACAACATTCTTAGAATTTAAATTAATCGTTTTGAATTTTTGTACCAAGTTTTCTTACACTTACCTCGCATTCAAGCGGAAATGTTCGCACCAGCAGGTCTTCACCGGAACTGATAGCAGGATTTAGGCGTGCTCAACATGTGTTTGATACCTTCTAATTTCCCAAGAGAGTATATAGTAAAATAATTCAGTTATTCTGCTTGTCTAATCTTTCTGAATAAATAGGCCAGTTGCATAATAAAAGTAACCAGGTGTTTCAGCTTAAGAAATGTAGAAAGTTGATGGTATTATGTTTACGAGAAGCTTTTAAATGTTGGATTTTAGAGGGTATGATTTCCCAAACGTTTTGGATGATTAGTAATAAGATTTATGAATAATTGAATCTATTTGCAGGCTTGTCGGTGTACGATGAACAGCATGAAGAGAACTAATTACACTGTGATGGGGTAAGAAACACGTTAGGTCGTTATTCAGTTACGTTGTACTTTGCCATTCCTCTTAAATCACGTTATATCTGATGCTACTGTCACTGACAATAAGACTTTTAGACGGCGTACCAAGGCTTAGTGTTTTGTCTTGTTTTCTTGTTTTGTGTTTGGTTTGTTGGGAGGGTGTGGTCATTTTGTTTTTGCCATTTTGTTTTGTTATATATATATAGATAGATAGATATATATAGATATATATATATATAGATATAGATATAGATATAGATAGATAGATAGATATAGATATATATTAGGGATTTGTTTTGTTTTGGGGCTTGTTATGTTTTTCGGGGGTGTTATGGGGTGGGGTTTTTTATGTTTTGGGGGCTTGTTTTGTTTGTGTGTTTTTTGTGTGTTTTTTATTTGGGTTTTTTAATTATTATTATTTTTTATTATTATTATTATTATTTTTTGTTTTATTTTTTTTTAGGGGGGGGGGTACATATTGTTGTTGTTGTTGCTGAAGTTCGGTGGCGTCAATAGTAGTAGTGATGATATTTAATTCACAGATGAAGAGCGAATATTGGCGTCTAGTTGTTATTGCAGTTCAGTTCATATCGTTTTGTTTTCACAGACCACGAAACATTGACGAAATGTGTAACTTTTACATCCTGTACTACACGTACCAAGAGCAAGACCTTAAAGTCCAATACTGTTTCCAAAGAGCGCAGAACTTCCGGTGGAAAGACTACCTTCCAAACATCCCGACTGACGCCAGTTCTCTTGATGGTATTCCTGGAAGTGATGTAGTCAGACGGAAGTTTGGCATCACCAAGAAGAGCATGGATTCTATGCATAAGGAGGATCTCGATACCATGTGATGGATACAGTTCCTTGGTGTGCTGCCATTGAAATATGTTTCCTACTAATACAGCCTTGTAGATTAACCTACCAATGTCAAGCTTAGATTAACCAGAGGCAATTAAATGCATCCCACAGTCTCAATTTCTTAATTGATACAGATGTCGGACTGAACGGGAACTAGTAACCGTGAAAGTGTGACGGTCGTTTATTTGCTGCACCTGGTCGCATTTTGTTTATTAAAAATAGCATTTGTTTTAATAGAATTTACAGTGGCCGCTTAACGCCAGCATTTTAGCGACTTAGGAGTGCATTTACATTAAAAATATTTTAACAGAGAAAAAGTGGCCGCTTACTGCAGAGAGACCGCTGATTACAGGAGTCCGCTAGGATGGGTTTTCCTGTATTATTGTATAATTTCGACATCTTTGTTTGAATTTATTTGTTATGAGAAAATCTGCGTGAAATTAGTTAATTACTCCCCGCATTTATTTTCACGTCGACCGGCCTCGGTGACATCGTGGTTAGGCCATCGGTCTACAGGCTGTTAGGTAATGGGTTCGGATCCTAGTCGAGGCATGGGATTTTTAATCCAGATACCGACTCCAAACCCTGGGTGGTGATCCGCAAGGCTCAATGGGTAGGTGTAAACCACTTGCACCGACCACTGATCCATAAATGGTTCAACAAAGGCCATGGTTTGTGCTATCCTTCCTGTGGGAAGCGCAAATAAAAGATCCATTTCTACTAATCGGAAGAGTAGCCCATGTAGTGGCGATAGCGGGTTTCCTCTCAAAATCTGTGTGGTCCTTAACCATATGTCTGACGCCATATAACCATAAATAAAATGTGTTGAGTGCGTCGTTAAATAAAACATTTCTTTCTGTTATTTTCACGTCGATGTCCAAACGAATATTATTTTCACTGTACTTTCCGGTGGAGCATGACCCAACCTCCCTAAAACCATTTGCTCGCCATAGTTTAGATCCCTTATCTTGTATAATATCCAGCACACACGCCTGACAATAGAATTAAAATTATACGCTTCAACAGTCAGTAACACATGTAGGCTTACTTTCAGTGCCAGACACTGGTATTGTCTGTGAGCCTGTCGTATGATTTTGTGGCTCCAGTGTCACGTCGAACTCTCGGACACTTATTTATTGTCTATATCGGGCGAGACTATTTATGCAATAGGCGAACGGGGAAAAGTACAGTAATAAACTCTAGCTTGATTGTATACTAGTATAAACAGATTTTATGGCTATACCATCACGGGTTTTTCCACCCGAATCATTTCATATACCCACGGCATAATCCCGAATGTTTTCAAATTCTTTTCAAATCACTGGCATGATTTTGCAAGTAAGGTTTTGATTGGTTGAATGAAAGGCCAACTGGACATGAGCTTCAACGGGCTGCTGTTAGATCCACATGTAATAGTGGAGCTAACTTTAATTAGATTGTTAATGTTGGTACCATATAACAGAGGAACCGAATGAATTGAAGTCATATTTGAGAAAACAAAAATTGTATTAAAAATTTATTTTATATAATTAATGAAATGTTTGACTTTTTAAAATTGTTTTGGTCATCTACAAACATTAGAAAGAAAGAAAGAATGAATGAAAGAAAGGAATGTTTTATTTAATGACACACTCAATACAGTTTCTATTTTTCGTGCTGGTGTGTCGTTAAACATACATTCATTTCAATACAGTTTCATTAGGTTATATGGAATCAGACACATGATTAAGGACCACCCACATACATTAGAAAGACAAAAACACATCTGACATGAAGAATGTACTATACTTAGCAACAAACTAGAAGTTCCTTCATTTTTTTCAAACTTACTATTAAAAATATTGTACAGTATTAAAAAGAGGACGATGCACATTTTACCAGGACGAAAAAGAAAAGCGACAAAAAAAAAAGACAAAATCTGCTGACCCAAACAACTTTATTCCCATTAAGACGATCTAGACATTAACAAAATTCGAAGACAAAACATGACAATGGCATATAACACATTTCAGATTAATAACATAACTGAATTTAGCTTGACAAATAACACCATAACTCTTAGGCTCCAGAACAACACGAAGACAGCGTCTCTGACAGCGTCTCTGACGAAGGGAAGTCTATCGTGTCTGGTGAAATATCAGTAGAAATTAGAAAGACCAGGTATCAAACAGAAACCAGGTGAATCATGTTTTTGAAAATACAAAGATCCAGGCACCAGTAACAGTTAAGGTATACTTTTACAATTAAACTTTCTTTTGAAATAAACTATATCCAGAGAGAATACCACTTTTTCACATCAATAGTAGTAGTAGTAGTAGTAGTAGTAGTAGTAGTAGTAGTAGTAGTAGTAGTAGTTGTAGTAGTAGTAGTAGTAGTAGTAGAATACCACTTTTTCACATTAATAATAATAGTAGTAGTAGTAGAATACCACTTTTTCACATTAATAGTAGTAGTAGTAGTAGAATACCACTTTTTCACATTAATAATAGTAGTAGTAGAAGTAGTAGTAGTAGAATACCACTTTTTCACATTAATAGTAGTAGTAGTAGTAGTAGTTTTAGAATACCACTTTTTCACATTAATAATAATAGTAGTAGTAGTAGAATACCACTTTTTCACATTAATAATAATAATAGTAGTAGTAGTAGTAGTAGAATACCACTTTTTCACATTAATAATAATAGTAGTAGTAGTTGTTGTTGTTGTTGTAGTTATAGTAGTAGTAATAATAGATTTAGTAATAGCAGCACGTGTTGTCATTGTTGTTTGCTATTCACACCAAAAACAGTGACCAATTTCAGACTGGAGATGGACATTTCCATAATTAGTTTGGTAAAATCTTAAGTCTAAAAAATGCTGTATTATCCCTGAATTCAAATTGTTAAAAGAAATCATAGATTTGTGCTCGATTAATCTGAAATGTGTTGTGCCAAGTTGAACACAATATTATATATTTACATCTACATTAAAATAACAAATTTAAAATATATTATTTGATAAATAATTTGATTTAAAGCACCTTCAGATCAACAATAACAGTACATTATCGCTTTCTATTCATCACTAACAAAACCAACGGAATCGTAAAGCATGTATTTAAAGTCGTACCTCTGTGCAAGACAGAGATACGCTTTTTAAAAATCGAATTCACTGTTCGATATTGTAATACTCATCGTTCTTTTCAGAGATTTTTCTTTTCAGTATTTGATGTACTGCTTACATTTTGGTATTGAGTATTGCGTGGTAGATTTAAGTATAGCCACTCCTTTTTCAATCTTGCACCGGACTTTTAACACTGATTACACTGATTACATAAAACCTGTAACTCGTCGCCAAACGACGCAGATCGACGAAGACAAAAGAAGATTTTTTATCAGATCACAGTCGCAATATAATGATATTTACATACAGCAATTAGTGTAATTATTATAACAATATGGTGGGTGTACAATTAGGTGCTTTAGTACAAACATACAGTTATGTATGACAAGAATTTTGAAAATATTAATATTTTAAGCTACAAAATATAGAACGTTTTCTAGACACATACGTTTTAAGAGATAAATAATTTATAAAATGTATATGTAAGTGGCTTAGACTAACAGAAAGATGGTAAGTAACGATTCTTTCATTGTTAAACAAAAAAACCCAGAGAAATTATTCTCCGATATAATTATTAAAACAAATTGACATATTCTATTTTGTAGTGATACATTTTCCCATCGGTCTGCGTTGATCTGCAACTGTTACAGATTTTACCGAAACCAAGTTTTACATTCTATCAAAGACGGTATTCATATGATACAGGAATGCATCTTCAGACAACCCAAAGAACTTTCCATTTCATCTCTTTGGGATTTGCTTTTTCGGCTCTTTAATGCATCGCCAAATTTATATTTCAAAAATTATATTCAGCTGCTGCCACTAAAATTAAAACTATTAATTTGTAAATATTTCAATACATTAAAAAAAACCAACATAGACAACGATCTACCATCTATAAAATAAACATAAAAATTGCCAACCAAATATCCATGTCATATTTTCTAGAATAACCTCGTTAAAACAAAGCATAAACGAAAATATCAGTTCCATATGTTTAGCTCACGAGTTTACATTGAACAGCAATTCATCGTTCTTGCGTTCAAAAAACAACATAAACATATTCAAAAGCTGTTTAACAGTTCCATTTATTAAATATAAACAAAGTTTATTGAACAACTTGGGTATTTTCTTTCTCTAAATCTCTTCAAGACCTGATCGTCTTCTTCAAACAAATGCCAGCCTGTTCCACGACACTGTTAACCGCTAGTAATTGTGAAGTACTTGACAATGTAAGAAGCGACGACCGGACATTGTCAGAATTGGTCAGACTATATCTACGACAATAGCTCATAGGAGATAACAATTCTGAGAGACGCATGACCACAAAGGACAGGCAGCTAGCTGACACGGTTTGATAGACATGGACTGGTTGGCAAAGTGGGAAGAAAACGAATGGACCCCAAAGGGAAGAAAGTAATGGAAACAGAGAAGGAGGAGGAGAAGAAAACCCACTGCGTTAATATACAGGAAGGTGATAGCAGTATGTTGGTACTTCTAAAGCTTAGATCACATTATACGACGCGACGCAACTCAACATGTTCGGTCGTAGATGACGGTCGATGTATAGTCTGACTCATGACGTGACGCGACCATCCTGTCGAGTCTCATCGTACAGTGTGATATAAGCTTTAGTATAATACATGTGTATTATTGTTTCACGGAATGTAGTAACGTACCAGTAATATTTGTTAATATTTCACTTAGGCAAAAGTACAACATCACAACAAATGATTAAACAATACATATGTCACACTAAACTACGCTCACAGCCATCGTGGTTAATTACCATTCGATTATTGAACACTCCTCAGTTTTACATATCATTAGTTAAAGGTGCCGTCACTGGGAACTATCTTATAGTATCTTTACTAATCATCTATTGAAAATACTTAAATAATAAAAAATAATTAGTGACGGCAGCTTTAAATTTAATATACAAAGGAAAAGTCCACAGGAAAAACTATTAAAGTCACATTTTGGTGAAATGTAGATTTGTTTTACTCTCCTAATCTATCGATAACACGGTTTGATTGTGTAACTGTGAAACAGGTTTAATTGATATGTTGTTCTACTAGAATTAAATTCATTCAGCCAGTCTTCATTGGTGAAAAACATATTTCTTACGGAAATAATTATCAATGTCCACAAGACCAAATTAAAAAAAAACCCATATCGTTTTAAAATAAATCGACTAAAACATTCTATCATCAACATCCTACAGCAGTAAAGTATGCAGATTCCTGTTAACTGCGGGATGAATATGAACACATTCGGACAGAGTCGACCTTTAAAACCAATATTTCTCAAAACTGTACAATGTGACCTTGGTCGTTTCTCCCGTGGACTCCTCAACTGATGCCCAAAACACTTTCCTCTTAATTCTCAAGAACCATTATAAGGAATAAAAACAAGATTCACTGACCATAACCGCTAAACACTATGGGTTTGACAGTTTTGACCAGTTTAGCGTTAAGACTTGTTAAACCACAGTAGTGTTTCCAGCGGTAATTCCAGTCCGCTTTTAACCAGTTTTAAAAAGCCTATATATAAATAAATATATGGAAATGTAAATCTATAAATATTTTGAAAAATTATTAGAACAGATTTACTTTCTCATGTACTGATAAACATGCGATTGATTATATAATAATTATAAATGACAGTGATAGCCATGTGGTAACTATTTCCGAAACCAAGGACGGAAGTTGAATATAATTATAATAGTTGTTCCCCCATTTATTGAATTAATACTAATACTTACATAAGACATGCCCAGTCGAAACAGTGTGGGTGTTTTCAAGGAAATAAACATTCAACTGTTTGATACTTAACTTTTCACAAACTTTGAAATAGAAACTCTGAAAAGTGGGATTTTAAGAAAATTTAATTTTAAATTTTTTCCAAGAACAAGGACAAGGAAATAATTTAACGTGCGCGTTCAGAGAACGCTATTGTAGTGCACGCCTGTCTTGGGCGTCAGTTCTGACGTGTTACAGTTCCTTCGCCCAAGACAGGAGGAACATATTTCCTCCTTTAGATTCGTAAAATGTATGTTTGTATCCTGAAAAAAATATTTATGTGTTTGATAATGGATATATATTGATGTGTGTGTCATTAGCGCCTTGAAAATAGTTTGTGTTTTGTTTTATATTTATTCTAATACAATTAGTAATATGTAAGTATTCGATACTTGATGTGTGTTACAGAAATGCTGAAGTGGAATCATATGGCTTTTTTCAATTTGATATTTACTTACGATTTTCAAATAGGAAAAACATATCAAACTTTTAATTTCTAATATTTGCAGCAATCTGTACAACAGTAACTTGAAATTAAACGCTTTGGGATTTTTATAATTTGATATTTACTCTTTCTTTTATTTAATATTTGCTTCAGTAGATAAATAATATAATTTTCCTCCAGGAAACACTGTCTATTGTTTGATACTTTGTATTTGTAGCTATTTGCTGCAGAAACCCTGAACAGGGAACTTTTTAGTGGATTGTTTTATTATTATACATTAGCCCTTATCAATTTATAATTAGCTCCTTTTAAAATTTAACACTGACTTTAAAATACCAGTAAAACGTTTATTTATTTATTTTAATTAAAAAAAAATTTGGGGGGGGCGGGGAGATTTTATAGGTTTTTTTATAGGTTTTTTCACATATTATGTAGTTATCATTGCAGATGCCCCATAGATCAAAATTCGGTACGACAAGGATGTAACTGTAAATATTATAATGGGAATATAGCGCTAACATGTTAATAATATAGCAGTTTTTAAAATAGTAATATTCAGCACTTTTAAACAGGGTTGGATCACACAATGGGGCAGTTGAACAGTCATGGTGTCCGTGGTGATGGGTCCAAGATCGTCTCCAAGATGTGGAATCAAGTCTAGAACGATCCCCAGGACATCATCTAGATCCACCACTGTAACTGTCCGTATACGACAGGTTACTCATATTCTATCTGTCCAAACCGTTGGACTGAGCCCGATGGCTATTAACCAGAAGGTCAACTCAGAATCCCAAGCTGCTTTGAATACAAGTCCTGCCTTCGTGGTATATTGTTGGATTGAGCCCACTGGCTATTAACCAGAAGGTCAACCCAGAGTCCCAAGCTGCTTTGAATACAAGTCCTGCCTTCGTGGTATATTGTTGGTTTTCATGTTGTGGCGAGGCATTTGTGGATTAGCCAATCCCCTTCATTTATTGAATAAATATAGTTTAAATTGTTTAGATGAAGTGATTTCAGGCCATAACGTTTGTCCATAATGTCTGTTTTTGTTTAATCCCCACTATAATAAACACCGAGTTCCATCCTTGCGACCACGTGCCTCTCAGTTGTTGTCGTAGCCGTAGTAGTACTCGTCATCTTCCTCTCTGCGTTGCGGCCGTCTGTCCTCCATGTCCCCGAGGATGCTGCCGAGTTCGTCTGCCCCCAGCTGGTCCAGTAGACTCTCGAGCGCCACATCCTCCTCCTGTTCCGCGTTGTCTTCTGCTGCCATCTCCCCGAACTTCTCAGTCTCCGTGGCGACCAGCGGTTTGTCGGTGCCCGGGATCGTGCTGATGTCCTTGGGTCGAGCGGCCAGGTTGATGTCGCCGCCCTTGAAGTCGGCCCAGTACCAGGTAGGGGGGCCGGGCGAGAAGCAGTAGCTCTTGTCGAGGATGTGGTCGCCCTCCACCCAGTACATGATGTAGAAGTTACACATCTCGTCCTTCTGGGTGGCTCTGGAGAAAACACACAGTGAAATGCTTTATATATGAACAATCTGGCGCGGATTACGAAGTGCAAAAAAACAACAAACCCCCCCCCCCCCCCAAAAAAAAAAAAAAAAAAAAAAAAAAAAACCCAAAAAAAACAACACCCTTGTTTTTCGCAATGTTGTTTATTACACGAGTTTATAGTGCATTAATATTATTTATATCACAAGACCGCGTGGGATGGTTTTATACATGCTACAGACACAGAAAAAATACTCTGTACGTATTCAGAAAGAAAGAAATGTTTTATTTAACGACGCACTCGACACATTTTATTTACGGTTATATGGCGTCAGACATATGGTTAAGGACCACACAGACACTGAGAGAGGAAACCCGCTGTCGTCTATTCATGAGCTATTCTTTTCGATTAGCAACAAGGGATCATGTATATGCACCACCCCACAGACAGGGTAGTACATACCACGGCCTTTAATATACCAGTCGTGGTGCACTGGTTGGAACGAGAAATATCCCAATGGGCCCACCGACGGGGATCGATCCCACACCGAACGCGCATCGAGCGAGCACCTTACCACTGGGCTACCTTCTGCCCCCTGTACATATTCAGTAATAAGACCTTCAAATTAATTTTAGAATAGCGCCATTGTGTTCCGTATGTTAATCAATTAAAGGGACATTCCTCAGTTTTCTGCATTGTAAGATGTTTCCGACTAATAAAATATTTCTACGATTAAACTTACATATTAAATATATTTTCTTGTTTAGAATATCAGTGTCTGTGCATTCAATGTGGTTCTAGTCGTCTTAATATTTGTAAGAAGCCCAATAATTTCGTACGTACGAAAAAACATATTTTAGGAAATAAAATGAAATTTAACCTAGTACAAATATTAGAACGATGAGAAGCACGTTTAATATACAGCCATTAATATTTTATGCTGAAAAATATATTTGATATGTAATTATAATCGTTAAAAGGTCTCTGTTAGACGATAACATCTTAAAAATTGCAGCAAACTCAGGAATGTCCCTTTAATACAACATAAATGGACAAACATCAAATTTCGCTTAATCTATTAATAGTAACCGATCTAGTCAATGAGCCAATGAATCCGCCGAGGACGCTCGATCCCACCACCCATCACACGTCAAACATAGGCTTTATTGATCAGGTAAATTATGTTTCCCACAGTACCCACTGTCCTGACAGCGGCCAAAGTTTTAAACTATACTTAATCTAACAGGAGAACATAATTAAAAAACGATAAAAAGGTATCAACGAAAACATATCTCTGAGACATACCCAATTGCAACGTCATGGTCCAAGCCGTTTTCCATAGTACAGCGGGCAGCCTGAAATTAAAACAAAAGGACGTGTTCACTGCTGGGTCACGACCTGTCTTGGTGATGTAGAGGTTGAATTATCGGACTTAAGGCTGGTACACGGTTCGCCTCTCGATATCGGTTCTTACTCACAGTTATTTTTATCGGCATAATGTGGAATTGTAAGGCATCTACACTGACTTTTCTCTTCCTAACCTGTAACTAACTCGCTGTCCTGAACAGTGAACAGACAACTTAAAAAATAGCCCCGACATGTGTGCCCAGGAAAACATACTTGACCCCTTACATGGATATAAACATGAAAATCATTTTTAAATGAAATGAAAGTTAAATATCATCGCAGGTGTTGGATATAATTAAATTAAAAGTATGTGCTTTAAAATTTAGGAACCTTTATATGTTTGTTGAAATTGTGTTTTTAATGTAACTATGGCCCTACCATGAAATTCAAGCAGAATGGTGCCAGAGGATATTCGCGCTATGTGAACCTGGTATTAGTTGAATATTTTGTAACACTGTCCATGTTATTATAATTCTGCTGTAGACTACAAATGACAACAGAACTCTCTTACCAGAATGTCTCCTTTCTTCACGGTCATGTGGGGCGTGGTGGCATTGTAGAACATCTGTAAAATTTAAACAAAAAATGTCACTTTTACACAATCATACATGATCGAGGACGCGCACACGCACACTAATATACACGTTTTTTAAATGTACAAACACCAGCCGCAAACCAAATATCTTGTGATGGAGGGACAGTATACTTGTGATGACTAGAATGTTGGTATTAACAAAGTAAAGTAAAGTTTGTTTTATTTAACGACGCCACTAGAGCACATTGATTTTTAATCTTATCATCGGCTATTGGACTTCAAACATATGGTCATTCTGACACTGTTTTTAGAGGAAACCCGCTGTCGCCACATAGGCTACTCTTCTTTACGACAGGCAGCAAGGGATCTTTTATTTGCGCTTCCCACAGGCAGGATAGCACAAACCATGGCCTTTGTTGAACCAGTTATGGATCACTGGTCGGTGCAAGTGGTTTACACCTACCCATTGAGCCTTGCGGAGCACTCACTCAGGGTTTGGAGTCGGTATCTGGATTAAAAATCCCATGCCTCGACTGGGATCCGAACCCAGTACCTACCAGCCTGTAGACCGATGGCCTGCCACGACGCCACCGAGGCCGGTGAGTATGTTGGTATTAACATGACAGAAACAGCGTAAACAGTATGACGTGTTTGTCACGTGATTTACACCCTCCCTCGAGGGTGTACGTTTTTTGTTCGACTATATAAATAAAGTTTAAAATATGGCTCTCTCCTACACCCTCCCCCCACCCCACCCCCACCTCACTAGAGGCTGTGACCCCCCACACACACACACTCCTGATATCGTTTGTAATGGCGGCCTGTTTTAGTTACCTCTGGTTTTCGTGGATCCATGCGTCCGACTTCTGCCCACTTGCCATCACGAATTCGGTAGCCGGACACCACACGGCCTGAAATAACGAATTACTTCATGTTAATTATCCTTCGTTATGTCTTGTCTATTTTTTGCATTTTGTTGTTGGGTTGTTGTTGTTGTTGTTGTTTTCGTGGGTTGGGTTGTTTTTTGTTTTTACTTGGAGGGAGGGGTGTTTTACTTGGGTTGGATTTGTTTCTTCTTCTTGTTTTTGTTTGTTTTTATTGTTGTTGTTGTTTTAGAGAGGAGGGTGGTTGGGGGGGGGGGGGGGTAGGGTTCTTGTTGGTTTGTCTTTTGGTGATGGTTGGGTTTGGGGTTTTTTTTAGGAGGGCGTTCGATTTGAAGAGTGTTTATCATTAATTGATGAAGAGCACTATTCCTGAACACGAATCGGCCGAAAGGGGGCAGTACTTACCGAGAGTGTGGGCGTGCGTTCTGTATGCGAACGGGTGGATGACAAGGTTCTTCCCTGGGAACGGGCAGGCGGTCTCCATGTACACTGAAAGTAAGCACAAATAAAATGAGTACACGTTAAACAGCAATCTCAGTGTAATTAATATATTAAAAACACACATAAGATAAAAAAATAAAAAAACCCAGTTATTGAACTTTTTAAATAACTCGATGGTGCAACTCTAAATTATTACGACTGATACTGCTTAGTGCTGCTGCTGCTGCTACTACTACTACTACGACTACTACGACTACGACTATGACTACTACTACTGCTACTACTGATACTGCTTAGTGATACTACTACTACTACTACTACTACTACTACTACGACTACGACTATGACTACTACTACTGCTACTACTGATACTGCTTAGTGATACTACTAATACTACTACTACTATTACGACTACTACTACTACGACGACTACGACTATGACTACTACTACTGCTACTACTGATACTGCTTAATGATACTACTACTACTACTACTACTACTACTACTACTACTACTATTACTACTATTTACAATCAAATGTTCTGTTACGTTTTAATAATTAACTGCAATGCATGGTCAGAAAGCTGAACATCGCTCAAATTAGAACAGTGAATACAACTGATTTATGTACAGGAATGTGGGTTTTTAAAAAAATTAAATCAATTGTGACATCAACCAACCTGTGGAGTGAGCTGGAATCGAACCCATGGTACCCAGCAGGTAAACGCCAGCACCTCTTGGCAGCCTGCAAGTAAAACAACATAAGTGGATACAACAGATATTGGCATTCATACAATATGGTTTTAAAACGAATAACAAACAAACAAACGATTTTATTAATGAACGAATCGTCACGATAATATTAATGAACGAATCCTCTTGATTTTTTGCAGTGAAAAAATCGTCAGAATTGTATCAGTGAACAAATCGTCACGATTGTATCAGTGAACTAATCGTCACGATTTTACCAGTGAACTAATCGTTACGATTTTATCAGTGAACTAATCGTCAGAATTTTATCAGTGAACTAATCGTCACGAAACTAATCGTCAGAATTTTATCAGTGAACTAATCGTCACGATTTTATCAGTGAACAAATCGTCACGATTTTATCAGTGAACTAATCGTCAGAATTTTATCAGTGAACAAATCGTCACGATTTTATCAGTGAACAAATCGTCACGATTTTATTAGTGAACAAATCGTCACGATTTTATCAGTGAACGAATCCTGTTGATTTTATCAGTGCTCAAATCTAATTAAAATTAGCTCCACTATTACATGTGGATCTAACAGCAGCCAGTTGGAGCTCATGTCCACCAATCAAAACCTTACTTGCAGAATCATGCCAGTGATTTAAAAATAATTTGAAAACATTCTGAATTATCCTGAGGGTATACGGCATATTTCGTGTGAATTACGAATGCCGTAAAACATGTTTTATTTTATAAAATAAATAATTTGTAATGTAAAACTGAAGACTGATTTAGTTTTTAGTTTTTTTAATAAATAAATAATTTGTAATGTAAAATTGAAGACTGATAACCCATTCCGTACGTATTGGTATGGTTCGCCCGATATTTTTTGAATTTGTATGCTCCCAAATAACGTTATAAAAGGCGAAGTGTGATTGGTCAATATTTAAATTATTATTTACAGACGAAATGTTACTTGGATATTGGAGACTACGCAGTGTTATTAGCAATCTGATTAAAATTACTTCTACTGGTCTAAATAAGGCATTTGTAATTCACATGAAAGATGTCGTATACCCTCAGCATAATTCGGAATGTTTTCAAATTATTTTCAAATCACTGGCATGATTCTGCAAGTAAGGTTTTGATTGGTGGACATGAGCTCCAACTGGCTGCTGTTAGATCCACATGTAATAGTGGATCTAATTTTAATTAGATTGTGCTCAAATCTTCCCAATTTTATTAGTGAACGAATCGTCCCAGATGTCTAATAAGAGGAATTGTCCAGTTCCGGTTTCAGATTTATCATTTTACTAATTTGTTTCACACATTATATCTCATTTTTGTTTCAATTAAGAAGGAGTAGATTTTCTTTCAAAACTAACGTCTAGGACTTCACCACCCCCTCCCCCGCTCAATATTTTAAACTATTAATATTGTACTTACGACTTTTTCGTCGTCTGTAACGTGATACCAGACCTGTCCTTTCCGCCATCTGTTAAGGAGAATCAGTGTAAAGAATTATCTAACCAGTACTATGTATATGTATATGTATATGTATATGTATATGAATATGAATATGTATATGTATGAAAATAAACGCACTGAAAAGGGGAAAAAAGATGAAAGCTTGGCAAATATAACGATTTTTAAAAATAAAAATGTTAATATTAATACAGTTATGTAAAACCACAGTGTAAAGAGATGTGTGGAAAAGTACAATACAATATAAATATCAAGGTAAGTATATTTTTAAATTTTGTATAGAAATCAAAGTGTTTTAAAAATTTTAAAAATTCCAAAACATTTCTGTTGCCAAATATATCATTTCTCGTCGGCTTCAGATGATTACACTCCATCAAAATGTGGCGCACAGTCAATGTACACAGACAATGTTCACACTGAGGACGAGGGTCCTTCTTTAAAATAAATGAATGCGTCAAATACGTATGGCCGATACGGGTACGGCACAAGACTACTTCATCCGTTCTGCACCGCCTGTAGAAGGACTGCCACTCTCCAAGGACTGGTTTGACATAATGACGCTTGTTCGCAACCCAAACATCTTGCCAAGTCGAAAAGATATATTGGTTAATATTATAGTTAATATCACTGTAGGGGACACCAACACCGACGTAAGGCAAATTCAAAGAAAGAAACAACAAAACATGTTTAATTAATTATAAGTACTTAATGGTAAATTCTCACCAAGCTGTAAGCAAGATACTTACTGAGGAACTTGGTGACATTCTTGTAGTGCACCTGTAGGACAATGTAGTTTATGTAAACAAGATCAAGTAGTTGATATTTACTGAGAAATTTGGTGACGTTCTTGTAGTGCACCTGTAGGACGATGTAGTTTATGTAAACAAGATCAAGTAGTAGATACTTACTGATAAAATTGGTGACGTTCCTGTAGTGCACCTGTAGGACGATGTAGTTTATGTAAACAAGATTAAGTAGTAGATACTTACTGAGGAACTTGGTGACGTTCTTGTAGTGCACCTGTAGGACGATGTAGTTTATGTAAACAAGATCAAGTAGTAGATACTTACTGATAAAATTGGTGACGTTCCTGTAGTGCACCTGTAGGACGATGTAGTTTATGTAAACAAGATTAAGTAGTAGATACTTACTGAGGAACTTGGTGACGTTCTTGTAGTGCACCTGTAGGACGATGTAGTTTATGTAAACAAGATCAAGTAGTAGATACTTACTGATAAAATTGGTGACGTTCCTGTAGTGCACCTGTAGGACGATGTAGTTTATGTAAACAAGATTAAGTAGTAGATACTTACTGAGGAACTTGGTGACGTTCTTGTAGTGCACCTGTAGGACGATGTAGTTTATGTAAACACGATTAAGTAGTAGATACTTACTGATAAAACTTGGTGACGTTCTTGTAGTGCACCTGTAGGACGATGTAGTTTATGTAAACAAGATTAAGTAGTAGATACTTACTGAGGAACTTGGTGACGTTCTTGTAGTGCACCTGTAGGACGATGTAGTTTATGTAAACAAGATCAAGTAGTAGATACTTACTGATAAAATTGGTGACGTTCCTGTAGTGCACCTGTAGGACGATGTAGTTTATGTAAACAAGATTAAGTAGTAGATACTTACTGATAAAACTTGGTGACGTTCTTGTAGTGCACCTGTAGGACGATGTAGTTTATGTAAACAAGATTAAGTAGTAGATACTTACTGAGGAACTTGGTGACGTTCTTGTAGTGCACCTGTAGGACGATGTAGTTTATGTAAACACGATTAAGTAGTAGATACTTACTGAGGAACTTGGTGACGTTCTTGTAGTGCACCTGTAGGACGATGTAGTTTATGTAAACAAGATCAAGTAGTAGATACTTACTGAGGAACTTGGTGACGTTCTTGTAGTGCACCTGTAGGACGATGTAGTTTATGTAAACAAGATCAAGTAGTAGATACTTACTGATAAAATTGGTGACGTTCCTGTAGTGCACCTGTAGGACGATGTAGTTTATGTAAACAAGATTAAGTAGTAGATACTTACTGATAAAACTTGGTGACGTTCTTGTAGTGCACCTGTAGGACGATGTAGTTTATGTAAACACGATTAAGTAGTAGATACTTACTGAGGAACTTGGTGACGTTCTTGTAGTGCACCTGTAGGACGATGTAGTTTATGTAAACACGATTAAGTAGTAGATACTTACTGAGGAACTTGGTGACGTTCTTGTAGTGCACCTGTAGGACGATGTAGTTTATGTAAACAAGATCAAGTAGTAGATACTTACTGAGGAACTTGGTGACGTTCTTGTAGTGCACCTGTAGGACGATGTATTTTATGTCAGTGTGACCTCCCACCTTGAACGCCACGTCTGAAATTAAACCACTTTTCCTTTAGTTATTCATATTTAATTCTTCTTGACACTTTACAAAACAAGACTTGCTCGCGTCACTTTGCATAGCTCTAAAATAGTAATAAGAATCAGGTCTTTGACAACAAATTAAACCGCTGTATCTATTTTAGTGTTGCATTGTCATTGACAGTGTTTGAACATTTAGTAAGACAGTGGTATCTGAAGTTGATATTTATTTGTACATTTAAATTTCCGGAACTGACCACACTTTTAGGGGAGGGGGGGGGGGGGGATATTGCTTGAATCTCATTATACTGATACATTTTAAAACAACTCGCTGTGCGAAAAATTGTATCTAATGGTTACTCATGTATTATTCTCTATGTATAGAACAGAAGATAATTTGATTAAATATTTACTTCCCTGGCCTCCATCCAGTGACATTAAAAGAACGTATAAATATGACAAAATATACAAAATGCCAGGATAACTTAAAACAAAGATATTTAACAAGCAACAGATGAGCGGTTAAGTGTTAACAATTGAATTGTTTGTTAATGACTAATATAAATAAAATAGTTGTTTTTTAAGTACGTTTAACAATTAAAGAGTTGCTGAAATGTATTAAAGCTCGTAAGATCGGATATAAAAAATGTTGTAATTTACCTTACGATTGCTGATCAACTGTGCAGTGAACATCACAAAATACTGACTTAATTGTTTTGGGGTTTGGTTTTTTAACTAATTAATTAATTTATTTATTTATTTATTTTATTTATTTATTTATTTATTTATTTGCAAATATTTATTTATTTATTTATTTATTTTATTTATTTATTTATTTGCAAATATTTATTTATTTATTTATTTATTTTATTTACATAGAAGTGTGTTGTTTTTGTTGGGATATATTTTATTTTGTTTCGTTTTTATGTTTGTTCAGCGTATGTTTTTTGGTTGTTGTTTGTTTGTTGTTGTTGTTTCGTTTTATTTCGATGGACCGGTCGCAGCCTGTACCCCATGCAGCCGCGTATGTAGGAATTTTAGCATGGGAGTCTAAACTGTGTCAACCGAAGTTTATAGGGCGGTTGAGTCATGCTGCCCCGAAATATATATTAATAATAAAGAAACTGTGCTTGAGCCTGGAGGGGTTTCGACCCCCGAAACCCTCCCCTGTACATGCACCTGCCACGACTGGTATATGTTGACCTGACTACTGGGTATTAAAAATATGATGTATCAAAGTCTGTGGCATGTGCCGTCCTTTGTGTGGGAAAAATTCATATAAAAGATCCTTTGCTGCTAATAAAAAAACATGTAGCGAGTTTCATCTGTAGACTACGACGTGCCAGATTTATCAAATATTTGACATCCAATACCCCATGATCCATTAATCATTGTGCCCTAGTGGTGTCATTAAACAACACAAACTTCAACATTGTGATTGCAGGAATAGTATCATTTACGACATTATAGTTACCACGCGTTCACATGCGAACGTGCTACTGGCGCCGTGTACAACGCCTACGCTGATTGGTTACCTTGGAAACACGGCCATAAACTCAATAACAGTGCCTCGATAAACAGGCTAGGAACTAACCACGCTCTCGGCAGTCATCTGTCGGTCCACCACGCCACAAGTGTTCGAATATCGATTATACCAACAATAACCCGCCACTATTACAGCACTGCGACTGAGGCACGGTCTCGCGTCAAAGGAACTACTTTTTTTTAATACCGGTCACGGAAAGAGCTCGTTGGAATCACACGCTTGTTAAATTATCTCTCAGACCCGCTCATACATCTGTGTCCTTTTCGTCTTCGACATTTGACATTTAATACGTTCCAGTAAACAAAAATGTCATTACGAAAATAAGTCGGCTAACAGCTAAAAGCATCCACTAAACAGTGCCCGATTTTTTTCTATTACTTTTTTTTTGTAATAATAATAATAATAATAAAAGCTGATTTAGCACATATCATATTATGAAATGAATCTTATTTTTATGTTTAAAAATCTAATTTATTGTAGCATATGTCATTAAAATAGAAAGTGGATCAATCTAAAGAAATCTATTTTAGTGGTGGAAACAAAATCGTTGAGCACGAAATTACGCACGAAATTATTGTATGCAAAATCTATATTGAGCTAGTACAGGCATTAGAGTGACCAAAAATACATTACGTTTATAAGCATTCACATTCTAAGCAAAACATAATGTATGTATGTTGTACTTTTAATAATTGAAAAATACTATATTGACCAAACAATATGTTACAGTTAAAATCTGAGAGTGATTTCTTTACAGAAACATATAAAATGAATGATCAATTAATCATATATGAAATAAATTATAATCATATATGAAATAAATTATAAACATATATGAAATAAATTATAAACATATGAAATTAATTGTAAACATGAAATGAATTATAAAATGAATTATAAACATTTGAAATGAATTATAATATGAGTTAAAGTTTGTTTTGTTCAACGACACCACTAGAGCACATTGATTTATTAACAATCGACTATTGCATGTCAAACATGTGGTAATTTTGACATATATGGTTTTCGAGACGAAACCCGCTACATTTTTACATTAGTAGCAAGAGATCGTTTATATGCGCCATTCCACAGATAGGATAGCACATACTACGGCCTTTGATATACAAGTCGTGGTGGACTGGCTGGAACGAGAAATAGCCCAATTGGCCCACTGACGGAGATCGATCCTAGACCGACGGCACATCAAGCTAGCGCATTACCACTGAACTACAACCCGCCCTTGTATTATAATATGAATATTTCATAGGTATAGAATTACAATATGAGTTATATACATATGAAATGAATTATAAAATGAATATTTCATAGGTATAGAATTACAATATGAGTTATATACATATGAAATGAATTATAAAATGAATATTTCATAGGTATAGAATTACAATATGAGTTATATACATATGAAATGAATTATAAAATGATTATTTCATAGGTATAGAATTACAATATGAGTTATATACATATGAAATGAATTATAGAATTATAATATGAGTTATATACATATGAAATGAATTATAAAATGAATGTTTCACATGTATAGAATTATAATATAAATTATATACATATGAAATGAATTATAAAATGAATGTTTCATAGGTATAGAATTATAATATGAGTTATATACATATGAAATGAATTATAAAATGAATGTTTAACATGTATAGAATTATAATATGAATTATATACATATGAAATGAATTATAAAATGAATAATAAACATATGAAATGAATTATAAACATACAATAATAAATTAAAATGAATCATAAACATATAAAATGAATTATAACATCAATTATAAATCGAATCACCAAGTGTGATTACTACCACAATGCATACTAACTTCTGTTAATACAATGGTTTGCAAACTGTAAAATATATATAGTGGAGCATTCAAAATAGGCGCTAATTTAAATACTTAACACAAGTAAACAATAACAACAAATACGAATAGTTTGTTTACATCTCATTATGATTATTTTTAATTTCACACCCATCTCAAATGGAAACGTTTATCTTTTATTGAAGTACAAGACGTAAACCGCTATATTTACGGCTGTTGTGTATATAGCCTTTTATTGACGTACAAGACGTAAACCGCTATATTTACGGCTGTTGTGTATACAGCCTTTTATTGACGTACAAGACGTAAACCGCTATATTTACGGCTGTTGTGTATACAGCCTTTTATTGAAGTACAAGACGTAAACCGCTATATTTACGGCTGTTGTGTACATAGCCTTTTATTGAAGTACAAGACGTAAACCGCTATATTTACGGCTGTTGTGTACATAGCCTTTTATTGACGTACAAGACGTAAACCGCTATATTTACGGCTGTTGTGTATATAGCCTTTTATTGACGTACAAGACGTAAACCGCTATATTTACGGCTGTTGTGTATACAGCCTTTTATTGACGTACAAGACGTAAACCGCTATATTTACGGCTGTTGTGTATACAGCCTTTTATTGAAGTACAAGACGTAAACCGCTATATTTACGGCTGTTGTGTACATAGCCTTTTATTGAAGTACAAGACGTAAACCGCTATATTTACGGCTGTTGTGTACATAGCCTTTTATTGACGTACAAGACGTAAACCGCTATATTTACGGCTGTTGTGTACATAGCCTTTTATTGACGTACAAGACGTAAACCGCTATATTTACGGCTGTTGTGTATACAGCCTTTTATTGACGTACAAGACGTAAACCGCTATATTTACGGCTGTTGTGTATACAGCCTTTTATTGACGTACAAGACGTAAACCGCTATATTTACGGCTGTTGTGTATACAGCCTTTTATTGAAGTACAAGACGTAAACCGCTATATTTACGACTGTTGTGTATACAGCCTTTTATTGACGTACAAGACGTAAACCGCTACATTTACCGCTGTTGTGTACATAGCCTTTTATTGAAGTACAAGACGTAAACCGCTACATTTACGGCTGTTGTGTACATAGCCTTTTATTGAAGTACAAGACGTAAACCGCTATATTTACGGCTGTTGTGTATATAGCCTGTTCTATGTTAAAGGGATAGACCCTGTTTCAACCCGTAGAAATTTACACTAAGTTTAGTTATTCTTCAAACCTGTAACACATTTGGATAAAGTTACAATTGAGTGAAACATGAATCTGTGGCTTTGAAATGGTGAAATACCCTCCATAACTGTTACTTTTCAGACGCACGGGCGTTTTTAAAAATATGAGAAATGCACTTTGTAATATAAAAACACCGGGATGACCCAAAACACTTCGAATGTATGGAAATGGATAATTTAAACAATAAAATTTAGGTAAAGTATGATTTCAGTTATCAAAAGCGGCTCTATTCCAATATTTATTTACATGCTCCTATGCGACTAGAGTTTCGAGCATTATAGCGGCTCAAATAGTAAAATAAATATGCCTTGGTGTGTAAAAACTAGGGTATGTCCCTTTAAGTGACAAAGATGGCGGCGGCTTCCATTGCCGTTATATTGATTGAATTCGTCTTTGTACTCAATATTTAGCACCATTTGCGTACGGTAATCAACTGGACCTGAGCGCGAAATGATTCTTGGAAAGTACGGAATCCGAGTTACTACAAAGAAATATGTCAGCAGTGCGATCAAAAGAGGAAGTTGTTAAATCGGCCTCAGAGGAAAAGACGCACGAGAATCGTGAAAATCGTCATATAAAAAGTTGGTTTTGTTTAACGACACCACTAGAGCACATTGATTTATTAATCATCGGCTATTGTATGTCAAACATTTGGTAATTTTGACATATAGTCTTAAAGAGGAAACCCGCTACATTTTTCCCATTAGTAGCAAGTAATCTTTTATATGCACCATCCCACAGACAGGATAGCACATACCACGGCTTTTGATATACCAGTCGTGGTGCACTGGCTAAGAACGAGAAATATCCCAATGGGCCCACCGACGGGGATCGATCCTAAACCGACAGCACATCATGATCAGTGGAGCGATTTACCACTGGACAGCATCCCGTCCTCAGCATTATGTATAAAAGTCTGTTACAACCAGTAATGCATTTAGGAAACGAACCTTTGGGTAGAACCAGGCTGGGTGCGTCCATGGCCCATGCGTATATTATTTTGGGCCCCGATTTGCATGTCGGGGCACTTTCAAACAGAGGATTTGGTGCAGCCATCTCGCCACAGTTCCTAGAAAACAAAACAGACGTAAGTGATGAACAATACATTATGTCATTAAACAACAAAATCGTTATTATAGTCCTGTTCAGTTGTTTAGACCCTAAGTTTTTTTTTTACAAATGTTACGTTTAATTCCTATTCAATCCTTGTTTTCTTTACATTTGCATGAAAACAAACCCAAACCCCGACAGGTTTTATATACAATTCATCATCTAAAATTCACGAAGTTGACTTATTTCCATTTTACAAAAATCTATAATGCATATAACTTTTACAATAAACAGACACTCGAGGCAGATGGGTTACATGCCCAGGAAGGCTTGCTTGGATGTAAACACAAATAATTGCCATAGTTTTTGGCTGACCGTGTCACTTACCAGACGTTCTTGTCTGATCCGGGTTCCAGACAGCCATACAGCAACATGTGGTGTGCAATGTTCATGTCCGCGTTCGGAACAAAGCCCGCTGTTCAAAACAAAAATACAAATAAATACTGTACTCTTCACAGAGTGGGAGAGAAACACAAGTTTGAAATCAGTAACATTATGGTCATTTGAAATCCGTTCGTCCGTCCGTTAGTCCATCATTCCACCTTCCCGATCGCCAGTACGTCAGTACGTCCATCATTCCATTCGCCCGACTCTCAGAACGTCCGTCTGTCCGCACAACCCCGTTCGTTAGATCGCTCGACCGCTTGTCTGCCTCTGTCCGTCCGTCCGTGATAATCGGTCAATCAGTCAAATTTACACACTAAGGCAAACGTACGCACACGCACAAAGGGCGTGCATGTTGTAGATATGTAAATACTTTTCTGTTGCATAACTATGGTAATTTTTACATCCAACAGCCGATGATTACTTAATTAATGTGTTCTAGTGGTGTCGTTAAACAAAACAAACTTTAACTTTTCCTCTCATAGACTGAATATTCATTGACATAAAGCAATTTAATGTCCCACATTTTTCGACGGACTCTCCGAGATCTACAGGTCTAAGTTCAGCCAGCCGTCTTTCACTTAAACATTATTTTGACTGGTTCCCGCAGTGGTAATCCATTTTAATGTGTAGCGTAAAAACCAGTTTAGCAAGCGTCAGCGACAAACGGGTGACTGAACTCACCCCAAGTGCATGCTACACAACTTTGAAGTCTAGACTCAATGCTTTAATAAAGTTTTGTCCATACAAATAACATACATGTACAGTAGTTGATTTTGGACTTTAAAGTTTTGTCTATACAAATAACATACATGTACAGTAGTTGAGTCTGGACTTTAAAGTTTTGTTCATACAAATAACATACATGTACAATAGTTGAGTCTGGACTTTAAAGTTTTGTCCATACAAATAACATATATGTAGTTGAGTCTGGACTTTAAAAAGTTTTGTGCATATATACATGGACTCAAAACACGTTAAGTTTTATAATAAAATATATGTAGTAAATAAATACTTGGATGCATGTTACTGTCATGGCACGTATTATGTGTAATGAATTATTGCTTACTGGTATATTATATACAAAGAATGACTTATATACTATATGTATTAAATGACTGCTTACTTATGTATAATGAATGATTGCTAAACTGATATATTATATGTAAAGAATGACTGCTTACTTATATATGTATCCGTTGAATCCAGTTTAATTTTGTGACAGAGATACGTGTCCGGCTGAAATAGAAATATAATAAATTTAAAAAGATCAGAAATATATACAGATATTTTATTATCTTACAAAGTTCTCTTTGTTCAAAAACGTATCCAAGTCGCTTTCGCTCGTTAGATACGTTTTAAAACAGCTAGTTATAAGATATAAATGATATTTAACGGACAATAGTGTAGTATTCTCTATTTAAATATTCAACACAAGTATCGCATGCGTTCTATATGCGACAAAGATTGCGAAATTTATTATTATTGTTATTGCATAGAAGAATGGTCACACCAAGTGCATTCATTTACAAAATTTTGAAGTTGATGATTTTGACGTTCTTGGAAGAATGGACCACAGAACCGCTTACGCATATGAACGGCGTGAAGCCGTTAAGGGTGTACAAAGTGTATAAGTATGGTTAATATTTCCATGAACGTCAAAAATTATCACCTGCAGATGTTAGGTCAGGTCAGGTCATAGGGTTTTACGTGCACATTCAGAACAAGCTGTTGTAGCGCACGCCTATCGTGGGCACAAAGAGCCGGCCTTGGCCGGCTCCTCCGTCCATGACAGGAAAGGTGGGGGGAGGGGAGAGGAGGGACCGCTTGCACTGGCAGGTGCAAGGAAGCACCAGCAGCGGGTGGGGGTGGTGGTGGTGCTATGGAATTTGAATGGAGCAGTTAAATGCCAAAGAGAAAAGGGTGCGCAATTTTGATTGAGGGAATTTGGCGCAATTTTGAACGGTCGGTCGAAAGGTAAATGGCCGAGCTAATATAGGTTTTGATATTAGTGAATCGAGAGTAGCTCGTTAATTTTAGACCTCTACGATGCTGTGGTGTCTCCCTAGGTTGCAGTTGTTCCAATGTATGACAATTTAATCTCTATAAAACACTACACCTGCTGTACAGAGGAGACCGATTATCACCTTTGGCGCCACTCGTGTCACGACCGTCAACATGAGAGGCAGATTTTAGATATCGGTCAGTTTAGCGTCTCTTGTAACTGTAGCAGACCTAGTTCACTGGTGGGAAAATCTAGTAGTCCGTCGGGCTTTGGAAATCGAGTAGCCCGTCGCAGTAGCCGTTATTGTAGAAAAAAAATGTTTGTAAGGAGAGGGCTTCGTAAATTGGGTAACCTGTGCCCTCTCCTTTTGTATATAACCACAATATGCAATAATGCATGTTTTCAATCAACTATCACAAATAGCCTGTCGGACTACCAGCTTTTAGGAATCTGGTAACCCGTCGGACTACCAGCTTTTAGGAATCTGGTAGCCCGAAGTGAATTTCGGTATTCAAAACACCCCCGGACTACCGATAAGGTCGAGCTCTGCGTTCAACAGTCGTGACAAGGACATGTTTTATTGGAAATTAACTCACAAGTTTAGGCTGCACATCCGGCATAAGGAGATCAACTTTGGCGGGAACATCGCTGGATCCCGCTGGGGCCGCGAGACTCACGGACGTGAATCCTAACAGCACGAGCAGTGCCAACATTTCCTTTCAGCACCTGTAACGATAAAGTTTTGTTTTGTTTAACGACACCAAACAAAGAAATGTTTTATTTAACGACGCACTCAACACATTTTATTTACGGTTATATGGCGTCAGACATATGGTTAAGGACCACACAGATTTTGAGAGGAAACCCGTTGTCGCCACTGCATGGGCTACTCTTCCGATTAGCAGCAAGGGATCTTTTATTTGCGCTTCCCATAGGCAGGATAGCACAAACCATGGCCTTTGTTGAACCAGTTATGGATCACTGGTCGGTGCAAGTGGTTTACACCTACCCATTGAGCCTTCCGGAGCACTCACTCAGGGTTTGGAGTCGGTATCTGGATTAAAAAACCCATGCCTCGACTGGGATCCGAACCCAGTACCTACCAGCCTGTAGACCGATGACCTGCCACGACGCCACCGAGGCCGGTTTAACGACACCACTGAAGCACATTGATTGATTAATCATCGGCTATTGGATGTTAAACATTTGGTAATTCTGATTCATTAGAGGAAACCCGCTATATTTTTATCTTATGAAGCAAGAGATCTTTTATATGCACTTTTCCACAGACAGGAAAGCACATACCACGGCCTTTGTCCAGTTGTGGTGCACTGGTTGGAACGAGAAAAACCCCAATCAGCTGAATGGATCCACCGGGGTGGTTCGATCCTGCGACGCAAGCACCTCAAGCGAGCACTCAACCGTTTTGAGGTCTGTTGCTTTGGAAGTAGTTATCAAGAATATATCTTTCTTTCTTTTTTTTCTTTTTTTTAAAGTGGTTTTGGAAGTAGTATCAAGAACGTAGCTAATTGTTTAAATATGAGCGCGAGTTCGTACAATGCGTGTATCATAGTGGAAACCAGAGACACTCGCAAGACTAGGTTTTTTACCTAACGTTATATGAATGTGATATGATAAAAGATGATGGTACCAATCAAACTATTCGCGATCGCTAAACCCCCTAAACACACCACTAGTCGTGTGCGCCAATCTGCTTGTTCTATAAATTATACTACTTGTAGCTTAATCTTAATTCACATTTTGCTACACTTGTCTGTTGCATTTATTTTTTTCACTAAAAAATAAAGTGACTGTAAATAAAGATGTACAGTTATGAAAAACGGATAATACAATAGCAGTGACTGGCATCTATGCATAGCAAAATACAAATTTGGTTAGATTGAAGTCTTTAATCATTATTTAACCACAAACCTACTGTCCTGAAGGTGTCCAGGACAGGGTGCTTGAACCTTAATTGGATATGAGCAGGAAAATCAGTATAAACAATCAAATAATGGTCTCACTATCATATCATCTCACAACCCACGCGCTTTGTTATCGTACCCGGTACCCGGTAATCATTTGCTTTTGTGATGAGTTAATATGCAACAGGCTAGAGAAATACCCAAAGGGCACAGACACACAGTGCGATTCATTCTGGATTTAGTTATTCCATAGATAAACATCGATGTATAAAATATCATTATGGTTAGTATAATATTCCCAAATTATAGCACGGATATATGTAAATTAACATATATATATTATTCTATTACGTGTGTGTGTCTGTGTGGTGTGGGTGGGGGGGGGGGGGCACATGTAAGTGTGTTTGTGTACGTGTACATGTACGTACGTGTGTATTTGTGTTGTGTACGTGTATACTAATATGTGTACATACGTGTGCGTACGTGTGAGAGTATGTATATGTGTAAGTCTGTACTAGTGTCAGGTTATTTTAGCAAGTTTTGCTTACTGATGTGTGTGTGTGTACAAATGTATATACGTATGTTATGTGTACATGTGCGTGTGTATGTGTGCACGTGTTAAACTACATTAACCCATATGGTATTAGAGCGCATATTAATATTATTCCCCAGAGCAGCCTCATGTTAAAGAACCGCCGAGAAAACACCACCGCGTGATGTCATTAATACGTTCAAAACATTACCATTGTGCAGACTCGGTTTTCTTAGACATATTGATTTCTGCTGGAATCCGCCCGATACAATATGCTATGGGGAATAGCTACAAAGAAACTTGTATCACAATCCACACAGTATGCATGACGTTGACAGACCCGGGAACAGTATGACGGCAAAGCGCTCTATTTTCAGAACAGACACGTGAGTTGGGCCGTCAATCGTCTAAGACAACGATGATAATTAATTTATACTGTATATCCTGAGTTCATATTCAACGAAGGTCAAAGAAAGCTGTTCTGGTCACGTTTCTGAGGGTATATTGGCTGTCTGGCCAGGATCGAGTGCAAGGTTATGAGTTGGCGCTAGAAAGGAAAACTGCTACCAAAGTTAAAATTTAATTTGTTTAACGACACCACTAGAGCACATTGGCTTATTAATCATCGGCTATTGGAAGTCAAACATTTAGTAATTTTGACATATATTCTAAGAGAGGAAACCCGCTACATTTTCCCATTTGTAGCAAGGGATCTTTTATATGCACCATCTCACAGACAGGACAGCACATACCACGACCGTTGGTATACCAGTCGTGGTGCACTGGCTGGAACAAGAAATAGCCCAATGGGTCTACCGACGGGGATCGATCCAAAACCGACAGCGCATGAAGCGAGCGCTAAACATCACTGGGCTATTCCCCCACACCCTTGCTACCAAAGTAACCATCATATGAGCTATACTTACCTATTAGGATGTTTTATATCTAATTTCCCATAGTCAAGACTCACAATTTTTGGTACACCAGTAAACGGAATCGGTGCCGTAGAGGTAGCCGAAGGATTAAGCCATCGGCTTTATGTGCTGGGTTCCGGCTCCAACCAAGAGTAAGTTTTATCATTAAATGGGATGTAAGACCACAACACCTACTTCCTTTTCATGAATCATTCAATCCAACATTTATTCATTGACCCTTTTCTTGTACAGACAGTCCAGATAGCTGAGGTGTGTTGCCAGAACAGCTTACTTGAATCTTAATTGGATATAAGATCGAAAATCAAGTTAAAATAAAAGGATTCGCGTCTTGGGCTCTTAGACCGGGGGTAGCCTAATGGCCGTCATTGCTTTCATATAGCTTATCTATACGTTTATGCATTCTTATCATGGTGTAATAAAAGTGCATATTGCACACCGACGACCGTCTGCTGAAAGTTATCTGGTTAAAGATAACGCTCGTGAAAGTGTAAGTCATTCCACATGGGACCTAAACTGGAAGCGTATTTAATAATCTACATAATTACCAAACAGTTTATCTTGTTATATCACACAACGACCACGTTCGCTTTGTCTTAAGAAATGAAGGTCGAAATGTCAACCGGAACAAATGTTTATATGTAGTGGCGTTCAGAGCATAGAAAAGCAATTTGCGAATGTATTTTATTTAAAATTTTATTAAAGCAAAGATTTACTACATTTTTAAAACATGCACCTCTGGGACGGCTCGGGAGTGTGTGTGTGTGGGGGGGGGGGGGGGGCGTAGGTCACTGAAATAGAATGCACATTTTAGATAGGTTAAAGGCATATTGTCGCAGACCACTGATCTATTTAATGGTATTTAAAGTATTACCTGAACAAAAATTATTTGATTTGTCCCTAAATGTACTTCATTCAACCATCTTCATAACCACCATACTCCGTTTATTAATGATATTTTGTCAAAGTAATTGAATTATGGCAATGGTCCATAATTCAAAAACTAAAATTGCCGAGAGGGTTGACATAGATTTCATTCCATCATGGTTCAGCTAAAGTGATGCGATAGCTAGATTTGTTTTCCAACAATTAATGCAATTTTTATTTATTATCCATTTTTAGATAAATAAGGTCCTTAAATCCGTGACAGTATGCCTTTAATGGTTAACTTAGTGTGCCTTTAAGCCTTTTCCGCCGAGGCATTAAAACTCTGGACTAATAGCGTAACCGAGGGGGAGGGGGAGGGGACGCATGGGGTCCAGTCACACCACTACTTTTCCCACCTCCTTTTACATTAGCCTTTCACACAGAAAGTGTGTTTGCTTCCCCAATAATTTGGGGCCGGTATTATAATTAAACAAAATCGCGTCAAGAAAATCATGGTCTCAAAATCAAAGCACACGTTTACTTAAAGCTACAGTCTGCGTCCTGTCTAGTTCTCCAAACCAAATCTTTTTTTATTTATTAATTTATTAATTTATTTATTTCCGACTAGCAAAGGCTTTTTATAAAACACAATTACATATTAAATACATGTTTTGGTACAGAATATCATAATTTGTGTGTTGAATGTTTCTTATCGTCCTACTGTTCTATTTATTTATTAACATGTTAGTGATTAAACAGGCTCTGTTCGTGAGTTAACGTGTTGCAATGGAAATAAACTGAGGACAGTCGCTTTGAAATATGCTCCTTAAACTGTTTGCTGCTGGTGTGTGCTGGTTTGACGATACACAGACATTCCTTTCTTTCGATTCCACTCGTCCATCTCTGTAATTAAATAGACTGGTTCTAGACAATAAAGCAGCGGTAATCGACTCCCACGCTACGCTGTCATGGATTGCTTCTGATTAGTCAATATCGATCTGCTTCCGGCGTTCCATGTAGCAGACGATACAAACATCGCCTGTAGCCGGCATCGGTGGTATGATTGTTAAAGCCCTTAAATCTGGTAGGTACTGGGTTCGCACCGCCGTACCGGCCTCCACCCCAGCTAATTTTAACTGCTCATTAAGGAGGTGTAAACCATTTCACCGACCTCCTATTCACTAACAGTATGTCGTTATAAAGTGTTCGTGATGAGAAACGTCCTACACCGACCTCGGTAGTGTCGTGGTTAAGCCCTCGAATATAAGGCTGGTAGGTACTGGGTTCACATCCCGGTACCGACTCCCACCCAGAGTGAGTTTTAACGACTCAGTGGGTACGACCACTACACCCTTTTCTCTCTCACTAACCACTAACAACTAACCCACTGTCCTGGACATACATCCCAGATAACAGAGGTGTGTGTGTGTGTGTATGTGCCCAAGACAGCGTGCTTAAACCTTAATTGGATATAAGCACGAAAATAAGATGAAATGAAATGAAAAAGTTCTGATACTTTATTCCCGCCCAATTAGTACTGCCATACTGCTAAGATAAGCTGGCCCAGTGGCAAGGCGCTCGCGCTAGTTGCGAAAGTGTTTTAAAAAGAACTCATTCTTTCATAGGTGCCGCCGAGCAGGGGGGGGGGGGGGGGGGGGGGGTTTGGGGCGAGGCCATCCTCCCACACAATTCTTTTGTTAGTCTAATGTACTCAGAAGGATGGAGATGCCGTATTTGAACACACGGAATTCAAATTGTACTCTTGGGAAGCATGCCCCTGACGACCCCCCCCCCCCCCCAACCACCACCACCCCGACACACACACACACACACACACACACACACACACACACACTACCACCACCACACCACACACCATATTAGCCTCAGACCTTTCAAGCCTTCAAGTTTCCATCTCCCGAACTGTCGCTCTTACAGTGACCCTCTAGGGTGTATACTACCAAATCAAATCCCATAGACGACAATAGTAACATATGTGGCTAAAACTCCTACCTGCAGCGTATCAATCGACATAAACGCCACGGATATAAATACTACCACCTCTCACACTTAAAGTGAATCAGAAAAAATTGGGGGTCAAGCTGCTCGTTTCTGAGATAACGGATAGCGTCTATGACTACCCTAGTTTTGCACAAAATTCGAGTACTTTTTTTTACAGGTACCCCATACATGTTTCAAGCACAAGGCTACTAAACACACTGGTACTAGATGAAATAAAATTGCATTTTTTTTTTACCCAGATGAAACTATTATTTTTTACAACCAACACACTCACATTTATAACCAATCACAGGACTTGTGCTGTTCACTTCTCTATCAAAAGTTGGGTGCACCTCGAACTTTGACCCAATAAGGAAGTTATTTGGTCTAGTACTACCTCTAGGGCCCTGTTTCATTACCTAGACCAAGGTTTGGAGTTGGAATAGTCCGCGAGTATGTCACACTGTCAATGGAACGTGTTCGAACACGAATCGATTGCTTCATCACCTCCGCCGTCTACTGTGTACGTGACTGGGTTACGCCTCGTTGGCAACTGGCTAATTAATTAATTTTTGGTTATACTATCACTGAGAGTTCTGATAATAACACCGTATCTGGCGTCTCGTGCAGATGTTGCAGACATGATGCTACGACAGCTGTTACCAAAACACGGAACATAGCGAGATTCATAAATCGTTGATTCAATTGTGACGTCGTGAAAAAATATTTTTTTGTATGTATATTGATACAGATATAAAAGCCGTGATATGTGACATCTTGTTTATGGGATGGTGCATATAAAATATTACTTGCTACTAATAGAACAATAGAATAGACTATATATTAAAATTACCAAATGTCTGACATCCAATAGCCAATGATTAAACAATCGGTGGTTCTCATGGTGTCGTTAACAAAGCCAACTTTATGTATATGTATATGTATATGTATATATGTATATGTATATGTATATGTATATGTATATGAATATGGATATTGATATGGATAATTATCTCCATGACATATGCAGTGGCGGATCCAGAAAATCCTTCTCTTTTTGGGGGTGGGGGTCAGTGACATGAGGTGGAATGCCATGGGAACTTTGGGGGAGGTTTGGAGGGGGGTCGTAAATAATGAAAATTAATATATAATAAAATTATAACTATCGCAAAATTTAGGGGGGCCGGGCCCCTGCCCCCCGCCCCCACCCCCCACCCCCACCCTACATCCGCCTCTGATATGGATATGAATATAGATATAGATAGGTAGATAAAGAGAAGAGATGGAGAGAAACAGGTAAACAGAGAGGTAGATACGAAAATAACCATTAACATAAATTAGATATATGTTGTCACTAGCAATATGGACGCATGAAGTATTTAAAATGGCAACTGACGGGTATTGATTTATGGAAGGATACGTAATATCAAACACTTGTGTTACAGAACAATATGTTACACACAAGAAAAGAACATGCGTTGGTATGCAATGTGTTTTCGTTATTGAGATCTTACAAAGACAACAAACGACACATTTTTATTATTCCATTTCATCTAATAGTGTTTAAACCGACCTGTATTATATAGCTACCTGTTTAAAAGGCCGAATGTTTTCACACCATATGGTGGCTGCTTACCACAGGTTAGACTGTATTTTGAAGGTTGTGCAGTTTGTCCTCGTCATGTCTAAAAGTATAGCTGCATGCAGACCACCCTTCAGAATATCCTGGATCCAGGATACTTAGCAGGGTGGTCTACATACAACTACATGTACTTAAATACGTTGCATATTAGCATGTGTGTGAGCTTCCTCTGAATGTGCACGTAAGACCCTATGACCTGACCTGCGTGTGTGTGTGTGTGTGCGTGCGTGTGCGAGTGTACGAGTGTGCGCGTGTGCGTGTGCGTGTGCGTGTGCGTGTGTTCGGGAACAAGGGAGTCCAGACCCCTTCGACCCTGCACTCAGATCCGCACCTGGAACCAGAGTTTCTAAAATCAGCCCAGTATAAACTGTAAATGGTGGTTTAAAGTCATATTTCATACAGAATTCATCATAAGTAAGCCAATTGGTATTATTAAAAAGATCTTTTAAGAACATGATTCCTTTATTTGTCCATGTCTTATAATAAACATGATTCTTATTGATTTTAATATATGAGTTGTACCAAATTGGTAGGTTAAGTACTTTTATTTTGTCAATTCTAGCTTCACATTTTTCTAAAAGATTTGACCATATATTTAGCACATTTTTCCAAAAAGGATTTGTGCATGTCAGTGATTTTGTTTTGCTGTAAGCTGACCCAAAAGTAAATACTAACGAAGCTTTAGACTGTAAGCAATTACTCAATAAACAAGGAATGTCTTGGTTTAAATACACTTTTCATCCACGATATTTTTTGTGCGTTGCAAACTAGTTTACCATCTACTGCTCTCAAACCACCATTTTGATAATCCCTAATTAATGTTTTTTTTCTAGTTATGTTATCAGGCTTTTTATTCCATATAAACTGAAAGAAATATGTTTCTTAGTTTTTGAAGAAAGCATCTGTTGGGTTTGGAAGTGAGGTAAAAAGATAAACAAATTTTGATAAAGCCAGACTTTTAATTACAGCAATTTTCCCTACTGTTGATTAAGAACGTTTTGACCATTGTTCAAGTAACTTTTTAACTTATTTTAGCTTAATATTATAATTTATTTCTTGAATGTTAAGAGATTTAGTTAAGAAAGTGACTTCAGAATATCAAATTTGAAACATATTGTAGATCAAAAGTCCATAATATTAAGAGATTTAGTCAAGAACGTGACTTCAGAATATCAAATTTTAAACATATTGTAGTTTCAACGGTCCAGAATGTTAAGAGATTTATTCAAGAACGTGACTTCAGAATATCAAATTTGAAACATATTGTAGTTCCAAAAGTCTATAATGTTACGAGATTTAGTCAAAAACGTGACTTCAGAATACCAAATTTGAAACATATTGTACTTCCAACAGTCTATAATGTTAAGAGATTTAGTCAAGAACGTGACTTCAGAATATCAAATTTAAAACATATTGTAGATAAAAAAATCCATAATGTTAAGAACGTGACTTTTGAATATCAAATTTGAAACATATTGTAGTTTCAACGGTCCAGAATGTTAGGAGATTTAGTCAAGAACGCATATTCAGAATATCAAATATACATATCTATAATTATGATAATACGTGTTCAGACTATTCTGGAAGCCAGTTAAAGTTAGTTGTTGACTTTTGCATTTTTATTTGTATATGTATTATTTGGCAATTAGCAGTATTAAATTTATAATATTATATATTTTTAGAATAGTTAGGGTTGCCTAAAACAATTGTTTGTGCATTCACCTGAAGTCTGATTTCACTTTTTAAGAATATCCAGTTTATAACAGTATACCAGAATGTCTGAACATGTTTACATAACCAAAAAGGGTGCATTAAATCTTCACTAAACATATGACAAAATTCACATTTATCTGAATCTTTTGTACCATATATTACCAAGTGCTTATTTGTGGTTAAAATAAATAAAACAATCTTGTACCGAATGAATGAATGAATGAATGTTAACGACACCCCAGCACGAAAAATACATCGGCTATTGGGTGTCAAACTATGGTAAATGCAAACAGTAAGTGATGATCAACATAAATGTAAAAATTCAAAGGTTAAATTAAAACACAGTGTAAAGAACTGTGCAAAAATACAAATATCACAGATAGATCAAATTAAAATTTAGAGTAACGGTCAGTATCACGTAAAAATTGTAAAACAAATTCTGGATGGAATTGAAATGATTCCATCACATTACGTTGGCCAAATACATCTTTTCGATTTTCTTTAAGATGCTTACTCTCCACCAAAATGTGGCACACCGTCAGAAGACTTCTTCAAGATAAATGAATGGGTCAAGTATGTATGACCGATGCGAGCACGACACAAGACTATTTCATCCTTCCTGCACTGTCTATAGGAGGACTGCCACTCTCCCAAGACTGGCTCGATAGAATGAAGCTTGCTCGCAATCGCACCGTCCCAATCATGTTGCCAAGTCGAAAAGATAAATTTGTTAATATTATGTTTAAAATCAGTATAAGGCACATCAACCCTGGCATGAGGCAAATCCAAAGCAGACTTAGCAGCTGAATCTGCCTTTTCATTACCCCTGATGCCAACATGGCTGGGCACCCAACAAAATACAATAACTTTATTGGATAAAAAGACACTTTCGTATCACCATCCCAATTAAGGGAAATCCTGTACCGAAAGTAACGAAGCCCTGTGTCCGTAGTTAGCTTGAAATGAAGAAGATATAAATATTTCCTCCATTTGTCACAGAACTCCATTCCATAAATATGATGCCATTTTACTTGCGCGTTTATTTTATGCTTAGATGTATATTCGTCTACACAATCATTGTAAAACTTTTTACAAGCATTTGTTTTAAGAAGTTCTTCTAAGGCTATTATGTATTATCGGTATTTGTAATGTTACTAATTCTGTATGCACATTCAATTTATAATATTTGTTCATTTCTAAAATCAGCCCAGTATAAGCTGTAAATGGTGGTTTAAAGTCATATTTCATACAGAATTCATCATAAGTAAGCCAATTGGTATTATTAAAAAGATCTTTTAAGAACATGATTCCTTTATTTGTCCATGTCTTATAATAAACATGATTCTTATTGATTTTAATATATGAGTTGTACCAAATTGGTAGGTTAAGTACTTTTATTTTGTCAATTCTAGCTTCACATTTTTCTAAAAGGTTTGACCATATATTTAGCACATTTTTCCAAAAAGGATTTGTGCATGTCAGTGATTTTGTTTTGCTGTAAGCTGACCCAAAAGTAAATACTAACGAAGCTTTAGACTGTAAGCAATTACTCAATAAACAAGGAATGTCTTGGTTTAAATACATTTTTCATCCACGATATTTTTTGTGAGTTGCAAACTAGTTTACTATCTACTGCTCTCAAACCACCATTTTGATAATCCCTAATTAATATTTTTTTCTAGTTATGTTATCAGGCTTTTTATTCCATATAAACTGAAAGAAATATGTTTCTTAGTTTTTGAAGAAAGCATCTGTTGGGTTTGGAAGTGAGGTAAAAAGATAAACAAATTTTGATAAAGCCAGACTTTTAATTACAGCAATTTTCCCTACTGTTGATTAAGTACGTTTTGACCACTGTTCAAGTAACTTTTTAACTTATTTTAGCTTAATATTATAATTTATTTCTTGAATGTTAAGAGATTTAGTTAAGAAAGTGACTTCAGAATATCAAATTTGAAACATATTGTAGATCAAAAGTCCATAATATTAAGAGATTTAGTCAAGAACGTGACTTCAGAATATCAAATTTTAAACATATTGTAGTTTCAACGGTCCAGAATGTTAAGAGATTTATTCAAGAACGTGACTTCAGAATATCAAATTTGAAACATATTGTAGTTCCAAAAGTCTATAATGTTACGAGATTTAGTCAAAAACGTGACTTCAGAATACCAAATTTGAAACATATTGTACTTCCAACAGTCTATAATGTTAAGAGATTTAGTCAAGAACGTGACTTCAGAATATCAAATTTAAAACATATTGTAGGTAAAAAAATCCATAATGTTAAGAACGTGACTTTTGAATATCAAATTTGAAACATATTGTAGTTTCATCGGTCCAGAATGTTAGGAGATTTAGTCAAGAACGCATATTCAGAATATCAAATATAGATATCTATAATTATGATAATACGTGTTCAGACTATTCTAAAAGCCAGTTAAAGTTAGTTGTTGACTTTTGCATTTTGATTTGTATATGTATTGTTTGGCAATTAGCAGTATTAAATTTATAATATTATATATTTTTAGAATAGTTAGGGTTGCCTAAAACAATTGTTTGTGCATTCTCCTGAAGTCTGATTTCACTTTTTAAGAATATCCAGTTTATAACAGTATACCAGAATGTCTGAACATGTTTACATAACCAAAAAGGGTGCATTAAATCTTCACTAAACATATGACAAAATTCACATTTATCTGAATCTTTTGTACCATATATTACCAAGTGCTTATTTGTGGTTAAAATAAATAAAACAATCTTGTACCGAATGAATGAATGAATGAATGAATGTTAACGACACCCCAGCACGAAAAATACATCGGCTATTGGGTGTCAAACTATGGTAAATGTAAACAGTAAGTGATGATCAACATAAATGTAAAAATTCAAAGGTTAAATTAAAACACAGTGTAAAGAACTGTGCAAAAATACAAATATCACAGATAGATCAAATTAAAATTTAGAGTAACGGTCAGTATCACGTAAAAATTGTAAAACAAATTCTGGATGGAATTGAAATGATTCCATCACATTACGTTGGCCAAATACATCTTTTCGATTTTCTTTAAGATGCTTACTCTCCACCAAAATGTGGCACACCGTCAGAAGACTTCTTCAAGATAAATGAATGGGTCAAGTATGTATGACCGATGCGAGCACGACACAAGACTATTTCATCCTTCCTGCACTGTCTATAGGAGGACTGCCACTCTCCCAAGACTGGCTTGATAGAATGAAGCATGCTCGCAATCGCACCGTCCCAATCATGTTGCCAAGTCGAAAAGATAAATTTGTTAATATTATGTTTAAAATCAGTATACAGCACATCAACCCTGGCATGAGGCAAATCCAAAGCAGACTTAGCAGCTGAATCTGCCTTTTCATTACCCCTGATGCCAACATGGCTGGGCACCCAACAAAATACAATAACTTTATTGGATAAAAAGACACTTTCGTATCACCATCCCAATTAAGGGAAATCCTGTACCGAAAGTAACGAAGCCCTGTGTCCGTAGTTAGCTTGAAATGAAGAAGATATAAATTTTTCCTCCATTTGTCACAGAACTCCATTCCATAAATATGATGCCATTTTACTTGCGCGTTTATTTTAAGCTTAGATGTATATTCGTCTACACAATCATTGTAAAACTTTTTACAAGCATTTGTTTTAAGAAGTTCTTCTAAGGCTATTATGTATTATCGGTATTTGTAATGTTACTAATTCTGTATGCACATTCAATTTATAATATTTGTTCATTTCTAAAATCAGCCCAGTATAAGCTGTAAATGGTGGTTTAAAGTCATATTTCATACAGAATTCATCATAAGTAAGCCAATTGGTATTATTAAAAAGATCTTTTAAGAACATGATTCCTTTATTTGTCCATGTCTTATAATAAACATGATTCTTATTGATTTTAATATATGAGTTGTACCAAATTGGTAGGTTAAGTACTTTTATTTTGTCAATTCTAGCTTCACATTTTTCTAAAAGATTTGACCATATATTTAGCACATTTTTCCAAAAAGGATTTGTGCATGTCAGTGATTTTGTTTTGCTGTAAGCTGACCCAAAAGTAAATACTAACGAAGCTTTAGACTGTAAGCAATTACTCAATAAACAAGGAATGTCTTGGTTTAAATACATTTTTCATCCACGATATTTTTTGTGAGTTGCAAACTAGTTTACCATCTACTGCTCTCAAACCACCATTTTGATAATCCCTAATTAATGTTTTTTTTCTAGTTATGTTATCAGGCTTTTTATTCCATATAAACTGAAAGAAATATGTTTCTTAGTTTTTGAAGAAAGCATCTGTTGGGTTTGGAAGTGAGGTAAAAAGATAAACAAATTTTGATAAAGCCAGACTTTTAATTACAGCAATTTTCCCTACTGTTGATTAAGAACGTTTTGACCATTGCTCAAGTAACTTTTTAACTTATTTTAGCTTAATATTATAATTTATTTCTTGAATGTTAAGAGATTTAGTTAAGAAAGTGACTTCAGAATATCAAATTTGAAACATATTGTAGATCAAAAGTCCATAATATTAAGAGATTTAGTTAAGAACGTGACTTCAGAATATCAAATTTTAAACATATTGTAGTTTCAACGGTCCAGAATGTTAAGAGATTTATTCAAGAACGTGACTTCAGAATATCAAATTTGAAACATATTGTAGTTCCAAAAGTCTATAATGTTACGAGATTTAGTCAAAAACGTGATTTCAGAATACCAAATTTGAAACATATTGTACTTCCAACAGTCTATAATGTTAAGAGATTTAGTCAAGAACGTGACTTCAGAATATCAAATTTAAAACATATTGTAGTTCCAAAAGTCTATAATTTTACAAGATTTAGTCAAGAACGTGACTTCAGAATATCAAATTTGAAACATATTGTAGTGAAAACGGTCTATAATGTTAAAAGATTTAGTCAAGAACGTGACTTCAGAATATCAAATTTGTAACATATTACAATTCTGGCAGAGAGTATAGAATGTTATGAGATTTAGTCTCAAGAAGGTGTCTTCAGAATATCAAATTTGAGACATATTATAGTTCTAACAGTGCAGAATGTTATCAAATTTAGTCGAGAACGTGAATTCAGATTTAGTCAAGAACGTGTATTCAGAATATCAAATTTTAAATACATTGTAGTTCTGGCAGATAGTCTAAAATGTTATAGTCAAGAACGTGTATTGAGAATATCAAATTTTAAATACATTGTAGTTCTGGCAGATAGTCTAAAATGTTATAGTCAAGAATGTGTATTGAGAATATCAAATTTTAAACATATTGTAGTTCTGACATTCTAGAATGTTAGAAGATTTAGTCAATAATGTGTATTCATAACATCAATTTGAAATGTATTGCAGTTCTGACAGATAATATAGAATATGAGCTTAGTTATGAAGGTGGATTCATAATATCAAATTTGAAACGTATTGTAGTTCTGACATTCTAGAATGCTATCAGATTTAGTCAAGCACGTGTATTCAGACTATCAATTTTGAAATATGACAGCGGCTAGGACACCATCGTGACTTGGATAACTTTGAACCTGTATTTCAGGAGTTTTACACTAAAACTCGGATTAAATAATACATTAAAAAGATTAGCTATAGAACGTCTGCGATTTGTCGTTCGTTCCAACGATAAGCGATTGTAGTTATTTCATTTACCAGTAGAAGAAAGCAAGCACGACTGGAGTTCTGAATGTTCGACAAAAGATTTTTAAAAAAACGTTTTCTCTTTTTCCAGTGATAATCCGGAAATACAAAATAAGTTCAGCGTCCTGAAATCCATCACGAAACATATGTAACAACACTAAATAATGTTTATGATAAACATGTTATTCATTTTTAAAGATGTGTACCTAAATACTTCCTTTAATTTTGTTTAAAACTTAAAGACTTAATTTATTTCAAGTCAGACAGTACCTGTTCTAAATGTATTTTTTTATTATAATATCAATGTCAGACTCAATATTGTGTTTTCTATTTTTAATATTTCTGAGTCTTTTCGTAGTTTTAAATTCTCTCACAACTCCATAGTAGTGGCGTGTGTACTTTTATTGCTGTATTATATTAGTATTATTGTTGTCGTCGTTGTTGTTGTTGTCGTTGTTGTTGTTGTTGTTGTCGTTGTTGTTGGATTCTTGGAGGTTTTTTTTAATCTGTACACAAGGTGAGACGTAAATATTTTTTGTCTGTCTGTTTGTCTGTCTCTGTCAATATCACCGGCCTCGGTGGCGTCGTGGCAGGCCATCGGTCTACAGGCTGGTAGGTACTGGGTTCGGATCCCAGTCGAGGCATGGGATTTTTAATCCAGATACCGACTCCAAACCCTGAGTGAGTGCTTCGCAAGCCTCAATGGGTAGGTGTAAACCACTTGCACCGACCAGTGATCCATAACTGGTTCAACAAAGGCCATGGTTTGTGCTATCCTGCCTGTGGGAAGCGCAAATAAAAGATCCCTTGCTGCCAATCGGAAGAGTAGCCCATGTAGTGGCGACAGCGGGTTTCCTCTCAAAATCTGTGTGGTTCTTAACCATATGTCTGACGCCATATAACCGTAAATAAAATGTGTTGAGTGCGTCGTTAAATAAAACACTTCTTTCTGTCAATATCAAGTAAATTTCTTACAAACACCACCAAGGCAGTGAAATGAAGACTAGTCTACAACCATTATGCAATTGATAACAATATTTATTTATTTAGATAGCCTGCTTTTTAGTATACGTGTACTACATGTTAAATGAATCCAAATTTGATTAATAATGTGGGTTTGTTTTTGTTGTGAGTTGTTTCTGTGAGTTGTTTTGTTTTTTGTTGTTATTTTTAGGGGTTTTTTTTAGTGTGTTTTTTGTGTTCTTTTGTTTTGATTTTCGTTGTTTGGTGGGTTTTTTGGGGTGGGGGTGGGGGTGGGGTGAGGGGGTGGATAGGAGGAATTACTCTAAAAGGTAAATAAGATACGTGAAATGGGGTATGTTCGTCCACAGACTGTACTGTCCGCTTAGCTAAGACTTAAAAGTGAAAGTGTCCGAGTCACGATCGAATTTTGAAATTATCACATTTTGCACCATATTTCGGCTAATAAATACTTATTTAAAACAAAATAGACAAAATAAAATTTGAGGAATACCAGCAATTGTATAAAGTAATCGTTTAATGCAGCAAAGATAATAAACGGATATAATCTAAAATACCCAAAGTGTCAAGAGTCACGTTCGCTTTACCCTATCAGCACCATAGATAACCATATACAGTAAATATTAGAAACACGCACGTCTGTAAAAGAAAATTACTAACCTTGTACGACTGTCTTCGGAAATGGTTTGAAATCTCTTCTCTTTGGCAGATCAAGTAAGCAGCGATTTAAGTTACAAACGTTAACAGCTGGTGAAAGCGATTATGTGTGTGTATGCGTACGTATGTGGTCTTCTATTTGAATAATTCTGTAACTGTTGATGTTCGCTGATCAGTAATGGATATCTGACGTAGCTCGTTGCCATGGAATCCAGCCAATCAATACTGCCTTGTAAGGAGAGCGGTTCATGATAGAAACAAAAAATAAATAATCAATGGTTGGTTATTTCGAGCAACATCGCAAATGGTCTGCAACCTCGTGTGCGTGATGCCAGGCACATAGAGCTTAGCAGGTTGTTAAAGTTAATTAGCGCCCCTTTTCTCGCTCTTTTCTTAGCAGACGTCTACGCAAAACACTGACTTGTACTTTTTAAAGAGTTGTTTTAGTAATGAACACATGGGAGACAGGCGTCAAAATATTTGTGTTCATGCTTGTTAGATTTTTTTTAATGAGAACAAAAACAACAACGAAACAAACAAAAACAATCAACGTAACACACAAACACAAAAAGGAAGGATGGAATGTGTTATTTATGTACACTCAACACATTTTGATTATGGTTATATGGCGCCGGATATATGGTTAAGAACCACATACATAATAAGAACGGAAACCCGCTGCAGCCACGCAATGGGCTACTCTTTCACAATAAGAACAACAACAAGAGGAGGTAATGGAGAAGATGTGGATGAGGATGATAATGAAAACTGGATTTACCAGAGAAACCTCCAGTAAAGCATAGAATGTTTGCTGACACCTCAGCACACCTTAACCTACGGATATTTCGTATCAAATGCTAGGGTCAGACTACCAACTGCCAACTTTCTGCTGTCACGCTACTACTGTCCGGTTACTAGTCGGGGCGCTCTTACAAAGGTTCTCGATTCTTGTCGTATAACCCATAAGTTGTTAATCTGAACGCACCCGTCTTAAGTCGGGAGTTGGGGAAGTTACAACCCAACCGTCGAGTTGGCCAACTTCGTCGTGACAGTTGACAGTCTGATCCTAGCATTACTTGCAGTTATTTCATCATTTGGTTATTATTATAATACTCCATCGACTCTTTAGAAGTAAAGTTTCTTTCATTTAACGACGCCACTAGAGCACATTGATTTTTTTTTATCTTATCATCGGCTATTGGACGTCAAACATATGGTCATTCTGACACTGTTTTTTTAGAAGAAACCCGCTGTCGCCACATAGGCTACTTTTTTTACGACAGGCAGTAAGGGATCTTTTATTTGCGCTTTCCCACAGGCAGGATAGCACAAACCATGGCCTTTGTTGAACCAGTTATGGATCACTGGTCGGTGCAAGTGGTTTACACCTACCCACTGAGCCTTGCACTCACTTAGGATTTGGAGTCGGTATCTGGATTAAAAAATCCCATGCCTCGACTGGGATCCGAACCCAGTACCTACCAGCCTGTAGACCGATGGCCTAACCACGACGCCACCGAGGCCGGTCGACTCTTTAGAAGTTATTTTAAGCCATTGTGTAATGGGTAGTTGAGATGTATAGGAAATAGATATTGGTTCTTGGAGGTGCTAAGTTCTAAGTTATGCTGTGATAATGAAAACTCCTCTGATCTGCCAACCTGAGAAATAACAGTATTCATATTTTGACCACACAGCGAGTTTCTAGCTTTGCTTTGGAATGAGGGGCGGGATGTAGCTCAGTGGTAAAGCGCCCGTCTTATGTGCGGTCAATCTGGGATCGATCCTCGTCGGTGGGCCCATTGTGCTATGTCTCGTTCTAGCCAGTGCACTACAACTGGTATATCAAAGGCCGTGGTATATGCTATCTTGTATATGGGGTGGTGCATATAAAAAGACTCCTTGGTATTAATGGGGAAAATGTAGCGGGGTTCTTCACTAAGAATTATCAAATGTTTGACATCCAAATATCCGATGACAAATACATCAATGTGCTTTAGCGATGTCGTTAAATAAAACAAACTTCTTTCTTTTTTTTCTTTTTTTGCTTTGAAATGCAGTATACTATCTGTTTAAATCCAGTTTAAAGGGCTGGGACGGGTAATTGCCACGTGGGTCATTCTACAGAAATCCTCACTTTTCAAATTACAAATTCAAGATAAAACAATTAAAATATATATATACAGAACTTCACATTGGTTGTTTTCGCTTCCTATTTATTGCACGAGTTTATTTTGTGCAAGAATATATACCACGAGACCGCGTAAAGTAAGATCGAATAGGTATGTAATAAAAAGTTTTATTATTAACTTTTGGAAACTAGATGAATAAACAAACATAAAACCATATCTCTAAAATAACGTTACTCAAATTACTGTAGTTAACACAATTTTGGGATAACCATACAAAACTAAATCCAGTTTTATTAAAAATATTTGCAGTAACTTTAAGCCATTTATATGTATAGGTTCCATTAGCATAATCTGAAAGTAATGCCTTATATATTCTAAGAGATTATCTACAGTATTACTATATATCATATTACACCAATAACTAATCATTTTAGCTTCCACACATATAATAAGTGGGAATCTTCCAAGCTCACTATGTATCACATACAAAGGGGTACTATATTTTACGCCAAGAATACTTCTTAGGAACCTAGTATGTACACTTTCGATAACAGAACAATTTTCAAAACCCCATATCTCACAACTGTATAATAAAATAGGTAAAATGAGCCTCGCTGCATTCGCCATTCTAACCTTCGCAGGATAAAGCCGATATCTTATGACAGTAACCAGTTATTTATTTTATCCTGCAATCCTACAGGAATAGTCGGTAAATTATTCGTTATTCCATTTTTGTGTACGCAAATCGAGTATCGTCAACCTAGCAAGGCTTTTGCCGTACGACGTCATACAAGATATATGAAATCATTCTTTGTAAGACGCTAGCTACATTCTGTCACATTCAAAAAATGTTTAAAGATGATGGTGTTCACTTGGATCACACTGGTCTTCTGTGTCTCGTCAAAAATTATAAAAACACTCTAAATCCACTGCTTGGGCTTCCTGCATACGCTAATTACGACAGGCCCAAGAACCAATTCTCAAATCAGGAAAGAAGCAATTCATCTAACAGCCATTCACAACGGAATCATCAAACATGGTCAAGCCGTGATCATTCTAAACGTCACCAGAAAGCAAATGTTTCAGCCAGCATTAGCAGCTTCATTCATAGCCTTGAAACTTTATTCAATAACATTGACAGACGGAAATCGCACCGACACTGAATTAAAAGCAATGTCATTTCAAATATGAATCAGCAATTTATTACATGCAGCTGATGACTATACTTAGTGATTATACATAACTCTTTATGTATTTTCTAACATACTGTATTAGAACTTATTAATGTGTTGATTATATGTTTCCAATGTGTTATTTTGTTAATTCATTGACTCTAGCGCTATGACTCGATATCTCAGCAACGTATCCATTTTGTTCTGGAATATAGATGGTGCTTTTAAATTAATTGGTGGCCAGCGGATTTGCAAACTAAATGATACAGAATTACAGTCAACACTTTTTAAAATCTGATATCTGTTTTGCAGAAACTCATTGTAGTAAAAGTGATTCTTTATCTCTTCCAAGTTATTATATGTTCCCACCTAATATTACACCAACATCTATTAATGCATCTCGTAACTTTGGAGGCATGGTAGTTTAGGTTAGGTCGGGTATACGAGATGGTGTTAAGCAAATGCCTTTAACAAGTAGCGAAATCACTTGGGTAAAATTATGTAAAATATTTTTAAACTTGGAACAAGATATTTACATCGCAGTTGTTTATGCAAGCCCAGCCTATTCTACATACTCTTCTGTAAATGAAGACATTTTTGAACACCTTGAAAATGATGTTGCAAAATATTCATTGTTAGGTAATTGCTTAATTTGTGGTGATTTTAATGCGCGAACTAATCAGGAGCCAGACCTCTATCCGTATCCGGGTGTCCCCGATCTAATGACTGACTTTATGTATCCATCCAGCTCACCCATGGTCAGAAATAATCTCGATCCGGCGTTAGTGGACATTCATGGCAAAAACCGTATTCAGGTTTGCAGGTCTGCTGGGCTTCGTATAATTAATGGTAGTGGGTTAATGCACTTGTTATAGTTATACTGGGAATCCCAGTACAATCGATTACATGCTAGCATCAGAACATCTCTTAAGAATGATCAAATAATTTTATGTATCTCAGCCAAATATTGATTCAATTCATTGCATTCTATCATGCAATATATAAACAAATGGAATATGATAGACCAACAACATTCATTCCTGCATTTATGTGGTCAGCTGGTGATGAAAACCGTTTTACATCTGCCTTACAAAAACCCTCCGTATGATCCCAAATAGATAACTTACCTAAAATTATACTAATACTCAGTCTGTTGGTTCTGCTGTAGACTCTCCGACTGATATACATGTGTGTGTGTGTGTGTGTGTGTGTGTGTGTGTAAACGCCACTAATATTGCTGGCTTAAAACGTAGGAATAATTTCAAAGAGAGCTCAAACAAACCAAGCAGAAAATCAAAACATTGGTAGGATTCAGATTGTGCAATCCTTAAGAGTTTGAAATTATTATGCTCCAAATTGCATAGAGATCCATTCTCTTCTCAGTTATTACATGAATTCAAAACCACTCGCTCTAAATATAAAATATTGCTAAATAAAAAGAAGAATTTATATCGACAAGGTATACTAAATCAACTTGAAACTTTAAACGACATAACCCCCATTATTTCTGGAAATTATTCAGTAAGCTGAAAGATTCGAAAACCAGCACTAATTTAAATCCAATTCCTATCGATGAATGGGTTACTAATTTTACTCAACTTATGAAGAAGAAACCAACTCTCGACAGTGACCTTTCTTCACATATGGACGAATACGTCAATTCAAATAAGGATAAAATATTTAATGAATTAAATAAGTCTATATCTATACAGGAAATTGTAAAGGCTATTTCAAACTTAAAATACAAAAAAAAGAAGCTAAGAACTGGTCAATCACAAATGGTTCATGTGCTGTGTAAGATCTTCAACCTAATTTTGGTGAACGGCATTTTCCCAATTTCATGGACATGTAACTTCTTAACACCCCTTCATAAAAAAGGAGATAAATATAACCCAGGTAATTACAAAGCTATCGCTGTAGGAAGCAATCTTTGTAAGCTGTTTTGCAGTATCTTGCATAATAAGCTACGTGATTTTGCAGAGTCGCGCAATCTAATTCCAACTTCTCAAATTGGTTTAAAAAAACAAAGTGCTACAGCTGATCACATATATGCATTAAAGGCCTTGGTTGAAAAATATACTAAAGGACCAAAGAAATATTTATTCTGTTGCTTTGTTGACTTTAAAGCTGCATTTGATTCTGTTTCAAGGGACGCGTTGATGTACAAACTTTTACTTGCAGACATAGGTGGTAGGTTTTTTTTAAGTACTTTAATATGTTTGTATTCTGATATCCAGTACTCTATTAAATTTAGTAATTATCACAGCAACAGTTTCCAATCTAACGTAGGAGTTAAACAAGGTTGTGTATCGAGTCCACTACTATTCAGCCTGTATGTTCATGATCTACCGGATATTTTTACACAAAACTGTGACCCGGTGTCTTTATATGATACGCAATTAAGCAGTCTCATGTTTGCTGATGATCTTGTTTTATTGTCAAAATCTCAGTTTGGATTACAAAACTTTTTCGACTGTTTAATGTTTTGCATTTACCATAGTTTGACACCCAATAGCCGATGTATTTGTCGTGCTGGGGTGTCGTTAAACATTCATTCATTCATTCATTCATTCTCTCGACTGTCTTAGTACCTATTGTGAAAGATGGCAGCTTACCGTCAACCTGTCAAAAACAAAGATTATTGTATTCAACATAGGTGGCAAGCTCATAAAGAGATTTCGTTTTACATTCGATACAATTACTATTAACATTGTTCAATCTTATTGACACTCAAGTCTATTTTTAATTTTAAGAGCCCACGTGACAGACTTTGTGATCAGGCTACCAAAGCCATCTTAAAACTCAAACAAATTGATGTTAGAAACAGCCTTAAAGTTATTTCAGTGCTTAATTTGTCCCATTTTAATGTATTGCTGTGAGGTTTGGAGCCCTTATTATCTCAAAGGAGTAGACGATTGGGGTTTAAAAAATATATGTGACAATACTCCATTCGAAAGTGTTCAAATAAAATTCTATAAATACCTACTTGGTGTTAACAAAAGAAGCGCCCATGATCCTATACGCGGTGAACTTGGCCAGCACCCACTTACATGCTTACCCCTTGCAGCAAAATACTAGTTTACATTCAAACAACGCTCACAATTTACTAAAATGAGAATCTTGGAAGATTCTGTAAACCTAAAACAGTAACTGAACAGAGGACTTGGGTTTTTTTTGTAACTCTCAATCTGTGGAAGATGAAAAACATTTTAATTTAAACTGTCCTATTTATTATGTTGAATGGCAACAACTATTTGAAAAGTTAAACTCCTTTTCCGACTTCTCTACTCTAAATAGCAATTTACAATTTATATTTATTATGTCATACAATAATGGTGACATTGAAATTCTTAACCATGTATTAACATTTAATGACGGTTGTATTTCTAAATGTAAATTCTTGTTCCAGCTATCAGTGGGGCAGTAATTTAATTGAATTATTCCCAAGTACTTTAACTATTTATTTTTATAATATACTTTATTCCTACAAATATAATACAAATTTTGTTTCTCCGTCTGAAGAATTGTTGTTGTTGTTATATCTAGTCTGAAATACTCGAGTCGAGTCGGGCTTATATGACGTGACCTATATTTTTGGTCAGTAAAAATATAGAGATTTATCTAGTCATCATATCTTGACAATACAGTGATTGCGGGATATTTAGAGAATAACTAACGAGCTACGAGGAGTTACGAATTATCTGTCCCGAGTGAATGAATGTTGTAAACCCGAGCCTTTGGCGAGGGTTTTACAACATTCATTCACTCGGGACAGATAATTTGTAACTCCTCGTAGCGAGTTGGTTATTCTCTTTATTACCCATTGTCAATTTTAACTGATTTTTAATGTAAAAATTCCTCTGCAGTCTACAACAAATCCATCAGCCATTACGTCATATAATCTTACGCGCATTACATTACGTAATGTAAGTGACGTCATATCATAACGGCGTTCCTTTCACAGCCAAATGCTTACAGTACAAAATAATACAACCGTATTCGCATTTGAAAATAATTATTTTTATATATTACTAAAGCCGCTGCTTATGAAAATATACCATTTCATGTTTACGAAACAAATGAGTCCATTTGTTTTTGTAAATCATTGTAGATCGTATAACGTATGTGCAATCTGACTCATGAATGGAAACATTATATGAATGAAAGTGAAGTTCCGGCCATGGCAAGCAACCAACCAAACGTCGTGATTTTTAAGCCAGCCAATCAGTGGCTGCAGAAGCAATCTGCACACTGTGCAGAGATCGAAAAAATATTACCCCGTATATTTGAGCCCATATGGGTAATAAATATATATATATATATATATATATATATATATATATATATATATATATATATATATATATATATATATATATATATATATATATATATATAGATATACATGGGCGTCCCCCAAATAAATTTTCAAGTGCCCTCAAAATGTCCAAGTGCCCTTTTTGTTTGTAGAATTATTTTTTTTTAAGTAAACAATAATTATATTGCAGATAAATGAAATCAAGATTTTCGTGTACATGCGCAAGCTTGCAGATATGTGTCTGTGTTATTGAGTCTCAATGGGGCCCCATTGAGGTTCTAACGCGAGTGACGCCAATTTACTTCATTATTGCTAGTATATTATGACGTAGAACTGTAGGAATTCATATTAATTGTAAATATCAAAACTTGTAGTAAGGTGCCCTTTTGACGAGTCAATGTGCTCTTCTTTTTAGGTCCCCCCCTAAAAATATTTCCTGGATCCGCCCATGATATATATATATATATATATATATACTGAACAAAATAAGAAACTTCCGCTAATTTTGCTTGGACATAACTTGATGAAAACAAACCGGGGGAATAATTTTTATATATGCGTTTAAAGAGTGTTCCATGATGCATCGTTTGGTGCAAAAATCATGGCCATAGGTTAACAGAAACTGGGAGAAATTTTGACCATGTGTGGTAGGGGTTAAAAATAAAAACACCCACTTAATAACTGGTATGACCACCTCTTGAATTGACCACTGCAGTGCATCGCAGGCGCATAGAATTGACTAAAGTGTTGATTTCTGCCTGTGGAATATTGTTCCATTCCTGAATGAGCGCTTGACGAAGTTCGTTGACGTTAGCGGGTGGGTTGGGTCGACGCCTCAATCGTCTGTCCAGACTATCCCAGGCATGCTCGATGAGGTTGAGATCAGGACTTTTAGTGGGCCAGTCATCAATGAAATCAATGTTATTTGTCCTAAGAAAATTTACAGTGTCTCTAGCTGTATGAGAGGTGGCATTATCATGCTGAAAAATCGAGATGTTGGCGTTGTTATGGAACAGAGGAATGACATGATGAGCGAGAATGTCATCGCGGTAATGTTGAGCATTTAAATTGCCATCAATGACGACTAGTGGTGAACGATAACTATGAACAATGGCTGCCCAGACCATGACAGAACCCCCACCCCCGAAACGATCTCGTTCAAGAACACAACAGTCAGCATAGCGTTCATTTCTCCAACGGTAGACGCGCACCCTGCCATCACCACGTTGTAAAGAAAATTGGGATTCATCCGAAAAAGAACGGTATTCCAGCGTCGCCGTATCCAACGAGTGTGTATACGTGCCCAATTAAGACGATTTAGACGATTACGTTGCGTTAAGGACGTTAAGGACGTAAAGACGTCATGCATGTAAACCGTTCTCCCGCAGACGATTACGAACAGTTTGCCCACTGATTCGGTTATTGTGAAGCCCAGGTGTGTTAGCAGCAGTAGCAGTGGCAGTTTGGAATCGATTGCGCAAATGCGTGTTCATGATATAGTGGTCTTGACCACGTGTTGTAACACGCGGACGTCCACGAGGTGGCAAGTCGTTGGTGCTTCCTGTCGTTCGAAATCTTACGCGAAGATTTCGTATCGCTCGACTAGAACTCCCAACATGCCTTGCAACGTCTTCTGTCGACATGCCAGCATCAAGCATGGCAATCGCCCGTTCGCGTAAATTATTGGGTATTCTTGGCATACTAAAAATGCTACAATGTAAAAAACGTTTTTTTTTTTTTTAATTTTGAAGCGTTTTCGTTCACTTGACAACAATGTCAGTAAGACAAGTAAAACAAATTGACCGAATACTACACGGGACATGTCGAACCATGCATGCATGTGCAAATTGAATTTCACGTTGTCGACGATTAACAGTGCAAAAATAATCGATAAAATTCATGAATCCTGATAATACAGCTCAAGGCTAATACTACCTATATAATTTCATTACACAATGAATTCTTTAACACAACAAATACTATATGTACAAATCGGAAGTATCTTTTTTTGTTCAGTATATATATATGTGACGGAACATGCTCTTAATTTCTTTTCGCCTGTGGCGATATTGTTTTAGAGGGCCGTGTGCAGTCACAATATACACTTAGACTAGGTGGGCACTTTGTTACGTAATACCTCCGCGCGACGGTGGTCGAGCTGTTCGCAATACACACCCAGAACAGGTGCGGAGGCCATGTGGCCAGTAGTTACGTAATACCTCCGCGAGTTCGGTACGATCGGGGTATTGCCAACGAACTAGGCGACGACCAGTCTGGTCTTCTAAGAGAAAAATACGTCTCTGGGAGTTGTGGCGATATCTCATGATACGTGAGGTGCCGCGTTGTGCCCCCAGGCGATAATCGGGTTTTGTAATAAATAGCTAGGATTTAGAGTTATCGGGGAGAAACATAGGAAGGCTTCCAGGGGGAGCATTGTCCGTCCGGACTGGTAAATATTTTATTTCTGCTCTGTTGTATAACCTTGATGTGATTGATGCGACTTTAAATATTTTAATACTGTATTATACCAATATTATTTAGACGGTGTTTCCGGTAATCTGACGAAGTAAACTGTAGGCTTCACTGTCTAAAATTATTAAAGCTTAGCCAGTCATCCTAGAGGACCTAGGTAAACTGTAGGTTATTGTCTTTATTGTGATAGGTACCAGTATTAATTCTGTATTACAAGGTTACTGAATGAGTAGTTAAGGGTTAATTAAAAATTAACCAGTTAGGAATAGAGTTGTAATTCCTTTATTAATGAAGTTCCCCTGGCAGCGTTTCTCAATTATCACACGTGTGTGTGTTGTATCACGGTGAAGTGATTAGAATATTGTGTAAACTAGACACCTAGTGATTAACTAATTAAGTGATTAGTTCTGGGTTGTTATTATTATTGTTGTTGTTAATTAATTACCTGCGGCAAATATATTTGTCAGCTTAAGGTTAATACAGATTCCAAAGTGTATTGTGTTTTGTTGTGTTTTCTAGTGAACTAACGTGCTATATTATATATACTTTATATAAGATCTTATCTCTGATATACCTAGAGCCGAGCCACTCGGGTATAACTGCCTGATACAGAGAGATCTAATAGATATACAGTTAGGAGAGATATTTGGATAATCGTGTTTTATTCAGTTACGGGTATTATAGGATCCCATTGACAATATATATATATATATGATATCTTGCTATTAATAAAAAAAATATTAGGTTTCCTCTAAGACCATATGTCTGAATTACTAAATGTTTGACATCCAATAGCCGTTTATTAATAAAACAATGTGCTCTAGTGATGTCGTTAAACAAAACATATAAATTTTGTTTAACATTTATAATAGACCATACAATTTCATTTCTAGATACCTCACAACTTGACTTTTATTTGGTTACACCCCCCCCCCCCCCCCCCCCCCCCCCCCTTAAATCAAACCCGTTGTTCAGTGCCAATTTTTACATTTTCCACAACGACATGAGACGTAAAGGAAATTGCTTTACCAGCTGCTTCACAAGACACCTGCCATCCAACACACGCTAGTGTCGCGAAATCATTTTGTTTTTCTCTTAGGTTTCGTACCGGAGATTGTCTAGCTGTAGGTAATAACACCAAAAATGGCGTCTGAAAGACTACCTTCAGTTTGTAGCAATTAAAACGGACAGCACCTTAATCTACTAAGTACTTACGTGTAAAACATTTTCAAAAGGAAAAAATAAAAACTATATTAAAAACAAACACAAAATCATTATACATGTATTGATAAATGCATTCAGGTTTCTTTTTGATATTATTATTTCATATTTTGGTTATGGAGTGAGAGACAGACAGACAGACAGACACACACACACACAGTTTCCTTTTGATACAAGTAAGAGAGGGAGATTTCCTTTTGATACAATTGAGAGAGAGAGAGAGAGAGAGAGAGAGAGAGAGAGAGAGAGAGAGAGAGAGAGAGAGAGAGAGAGAGAGAGAGAGAGAGAGAGAAGTTACTTTTAATAACTTCTACACAATAAACATTTATTTTAAAAGCACTACTCAAAGCAAAGGACAACCAACTGATGCAATAAGTAGTTTACACGACTATGTGAAGCTGGTGCAACACGCTGGAAGTCAGGTGTGTGATAATTGTCACAGTAACTCCTCCAGCTGTTATTTACGTGGAAAATTAGCTTGTTCATGCAATGCACTGAACTCCATTAACGTGATCACGTTCGGGCGTGGAACGAGCAGCTGGTACAGTGACACCTCTCAAAACCGGACTTCCCCCCCCCCCCCTCCCCCCCCCCATAACCGGACATTTTTCATGGTCCGTTTTTTAAAATCAGTACAGAAATTAACCTCTCTAAACAGAATACCTCTTTTAACCGGACATTTTACTTGGTTAGTGGGTGTCCGGTTTAGAGGTTTCACTGTACATGTACGTAGCATGTTTTGTCAGGTATTTCTGGGTGCATTTAGGGGCCGACAGGAATGATACCATAGGGGCGGACCCAGTGTGATAAACAGAGGGAGGGAGGGTGCACAGAACTATGTATAGATGTGATATTTAGTCTAGAAATGTTTTTTCCTTTCTTTCCATAAAATGTAATAATTTTAATATACAGTATAACCTCGATTTAACGCCAACCAATGTTCCAAAATAATTTTGGCGTTATATCGAGTTGGCGGTATAGTGAGGGTGCCTTGGGTTTACTACCAAACTTAATTTTAAATTGCTGAATGTCAAGAATATGACATATATGGGCTCCGGTTCAGCGTCGGACTCTTCTTCCTGGTCATCAGTCGTTTCGTCGTGAATCTGTTTAACACTTTCAAGAATCTGCTCGTCGCTGATATTAGCAAATGTCTCTGTTTCGTTGTCAATGTTGACAAACTCATTAACATCTATTCTCAGCATTAAAGTGCATTGATTTATTAATCATCGGCTACTGGATGTCAAGTAAATATTTGATCATTCTGACAGTCTGCACTATGTACACAGTTTATAGGTTTCTTTAACGACGCCACTAGAATACATTGATTTATTAATCATCGGCTATTGGATGTCAAGTAAATATTTGATCATTCTGACAATCTCGGAAATAACTCTCAAAAGTTTTTTTGATGAAAGCAGAAAGGGATCGTTTATATGCACTTTCCCACAAACAGGACAGCACATGTCACGGCCTTTGATATACTACTCATGGGGCACTGGTTGGGACGGGGAAAAACAGTCAGAGAAACGGTTCACCGAGAAGGTTCGATCCTGCAACCAAAGTATTTCAGTCGGGACACTTTACCGACTGGGGCGGGACGTAGCCCAATGGTAAAGTGCACGCCTGATGCGCGGTCGGTCTAGGATCGGTCTCCGTCAGTGGGCCCATTGGGCTATTTCTCATTCCAGCCAGTGCACCACGACTGGTATACCAAAAGCCGTGGTATGTGCTATCCTGTCTGTGGGATGGTGCATATAAAAGATCTCTTGCTACTAATGGAAAAATGAAGCGGGTCTCCTCCCTATGACTGTGTCAAAATGGCCATATATTTGACATAACAATAGCCGATGATTAATAAATCAATGTGTTCTAGTGGTGTCGTTAAAGAAAACAAACTTATCTTATCTTTTACACGCGGAACTATATCCCACACCGCGCTCTATGCAGTCACGTATACATAATGTTAATTATGATTAAGTATCTCCATTGCTACATTCATCTTATTAAGACGGTCATAACGACAAACGATTGAGACTTGTTACTTGGCAGACATGGTAATAATAAAATATCGCTAATTAGACAGTTCAACTCAGGAGGGTAATGGTAAGTTCATTTCAGAGTAGGGCGTCTCAGACGCAGATACTTAAACGGTCACATGGGTTAAAGGGTCACCCGGGTATGCATGCGTCGATAATAACATGCCATGTATTTTAGGTGGATGTCATACTTAAAAATAACATGTGAAGATGGATCAGCAAAAGATCAGCTAATCCTAACTAAACCATTATCATCTTCAAGGTCGCATATCTGCACAAGGCAAAGTCCAAAGGATGTTTAGACAAGGTCATGACAGTTTGCTTCCACTGACCACTGTCGGGCGTTACTTCCTTTGTTTTTGTGTTTAGGAGGACTGCCATTCCAGGAGGCTAATCATTTACTGCCACCCTGTACGACTCTAATCCTTTCTGTTTCGTCTATAGGAGAATTGCCACTCTCCAGGACGCCAACATTTTCTGTTTTATCCATAGAATTTTCATTCTCTATTTCTGTTTTAGTCTATAAGACTAGGACAATTGCCACTCATCCTTTCGGTTTAGTCTACAAAACTGCCACTCTCCTGGACGACAATCTTTTCTGCTTTATATATAGAACTGCCACACTATAGAATGCTGTTCCTTTCTGTTTAACCTATACATTGCCATTCTATAGAACGCTGTTTTTCTGTTTAGTCTATAGAATTGCCACTCTATAGGACGCTATTCCTTTGTTTAGTCCATAGACTGCCATTCTATAGACTGCTATTTCCTTCTGTTTAGTCTATAGAATTCCCACTCTATAGGACGATATTCCTTTTTGTTTAGTCTATAGATTGCCATTCTATAGAACACTATTTCTGTTTAGTGTCTAGAATTGCTACTCTATAGGACGCTATTCCTTTCTGTTTAGTCTACAGATTGTCATTCTATAGAATGCTATTTCCTTCTGTTTAGTCTATAGAAATGTCACTCTATAGGATGCTATTCCTTTGTTTAGTCAATAGAAGAATTGCCACTCATACGACTCTAATCCTTTCAGTTTCGTCTATTGGAGAATTGCCACTAATACGACTCTAATCCTTTCAGTTTCGTCTATTGGAGAATTGCCACTAATACGACTAATCCTTTCAGTTTCGTTTATTGGAGAATTGCCACTCTCCAGGATGCTCAATCCTTTGTTTCATCTATAGAATTAGTCACTGTGTTATTGTGTGAATTAAGTATTGCAATCATTATTTACCGGCAGTTTTCACAATACTTTGTTGTTTGCAAAACATACTTAATTTACAGAATATATAAAGACACCTACCACTAAGCAACTGTCGGTTATAATCAATCACAAAAATATCATTTCACTACATACTGAAATATAATATTAACATTCATGTCACGTCATGTAAATAAAATATATAATACAAAGACACCATGGTGCAAAATGCCCCACGTAACACTTAGCAATTGTCAATTATAATCAATAACAAAAATATCATTTCATTACATATTGAAATATAATATTTACATTCATGTCACGTCATATAAATAAAATATAATATATAAGATACCATGGTGCAAAATGTCCCACCTACAACTTGGCAACTGTCAATTATAATCAATCACAGAAATATCATTTCACTACATATTGAAATATTTACATTCTTGTCACCATATATAAATGAAATATATATACAAAGACACTGTGGTTCATTTGTTTCAACTTATTTCCGTGCTTATATCCAATTCAGGTTCAAGCATGCTGTCTTGGGCACACACCTCAGCTATCTGGGCTGTCTGGCCAGGACAGTGGATTAGATGTTAGTGGTTAGTGAGAGAGAGGAAGGTGTAGTGATCTTACACCTACCCACTGAATCGTTAAAACTCACTCTGTGTGGGAGCCGGCACCGGGCTGTGAACCCAGTACCTATCAGCCTTACGTCTGATGCCTTAACCATGGTGCCACTGAAACTGGTGACACAATATTTCCCACTAAACACTTCAGTTCATTTATAATCAATCACAGAAATATCACTACATACTGATCTAGTATATTTAATTACAATATTTACACAGGATATCACACGTAAATTAAAAAATGCTACACAAACATGAACACAGATGTGAACAATATCTCACTTCACACTTGAACAATTTTCTATACTCAGAATTTTTCTTAAAATATGGTAAAACGGAAATATAGACTTTTTCCGTTGTAATGTGTTGCAGTGTTTACTGTTTGAAAATTTATTGTGAGCAATAAACTTCTCTCGTGAAATTATGTAGGAGAACAATGCCTCTCAGTATAACAATTCACAGTAATATCAAGTAAATATATTAACAATATCGGTGTGTGACGAGGCGAGCAGTTTTTCACCCAATAGTTTTGCGCGAGCTGGAGCAATTGTTCGCATCAAACCATAAGGCATGTTTTTAAACTTAATGACTTAAAGACCAATTTAGAGAGAACAAAATGACAAGTATTGTTATGAACCAACGAGTAATGAATCCTAGTGGAAGGAAGAAAATGTTTTATTTAACAACGCACTCAACACATTTTATTTACGGTTATATGGCATCAGGCATATGGTTAAGTAACACACAGATATTGAGAGAGGAAACCCGCTGTCGCCACCCCATGGGCCACTCTTTTCAATTAGCAGCAAGGGATCTTTTATATGCACCATCCCACAGACAGGATAGTACATACCACGGCCTTTGTTACACCAGTTGTGGAGCACTGGCTGGAACGAGAAATAGCCCAATGGATCCACCGACGGTGATCGATCCTAGACCGACCGTGCACCAAGCGAACGCTTTACCACTGGGCTACATCCCACCCCAAATTGTAGTGGAATGCATATTTCCGTAGTTTTCACGAATGCAGTAAAACCCACCGGAGGCAGGATTTAGATCAGTCGGTGGATCAACTGATTGGATTTGTTTCTCGTTCCAAGCAGTGCTCCAACCAGTGTACCGCACCTCATCAAAGGTCAGGGTATGTGCTTTCCTGTCTGTGGGAAAGTGCATATAAAAGATCTGTAGCTGCTAATTAATGAGAAAATATAGCGGGCTTCCTCTGATGACTTAGTCGTAATTAATTAATTAATTAATCAATGTGCTCTAGTGGTGTTGTTAAAGAAAACAAACTTTAAAACCCACCGATTTTTTGCGTGCATCATGAGTCAGATTTTACTGAAACAATGTTTACCAGTCATCTGTGATGAAAACTTGCTGAAATAACATGACACAAGCAAAGCATTACCCAAGGTAAACTGGGCCTTAATTAATGTTGGACTGTCCTCGGTGGCGTCGTGGTTAGGCCATCGGTCTACAGGCTGGTAGGTACTGGGTTCGGATCCCAGTCGAGGCATGGGATTTTTAATCCAGATACCGACTCAAGACTCAATGGGTAGGTGTAAACCACTTGCACCGACCAGTGATCCATAACTGGTTCAACAAAGGCCATGGTTTGTGCTATCCTGCCTGTGGGAAGCGCAAATAAAAGATCCCTTGCTGCTAATCGGAAAGAGTAGCCCATATAGTGGCGACAGCGGGTTTCCTCTCAAAATCTTTGTGGTCCTTAACCATATGTCTGACGCTATATATCCGTAAATAAAATGTGTTGAGTGCGTTGTGCGTCTTTCTTTAATTAATGTTGTTGAGTGTACATGTATATGAGCAATTACTACTCTGTGACATAAAAACATAACAATAGTTTACACTTGCTTCGTCACATGTAACATTTAATATAAATCATAAACAAACAAACAAAACACACCAAATTGATTTATTAATCATCGGCTATTGGATGTCAAACATTTGGTAATTTTTACGTATAGTTTTAGAAAGGAAACCCACTATATTTTTCCATTAGTAGCAAGGGATCTTTTATATGCACCATCCCACAGACAGTATAGCACATACCACAACCTTTGATATATCAGTCATGGGGCAATGGCTGGAACGAGAAATAGCCCTATGGGCCCAAAAACGAGGATCGATCCCAGACCGACCGTTTTGTTTCCAGACCAATGAACATTGTGAGGGTTAGGGTGCCCTGATACATCACCTTACAATATATTGTACATGATTCACATGTCAATTATTTTATATATATATATATATATTAAAAAAAAAATGCATTACAAAACACGCAAAATCTTATGCGTATCCAGAAAATGATATAAAACGTGATAAACACCACTATACACACCCAACCCTTAAAAACGTTTTATTCCAAACCACCATAAACACAGTTTCTCTGCAATCTGCGATATATCCTCAGACAATTGTATCGCGTTTTGCTGAAAACTGAATTTGAACTTGCGTTTGTCTATGTGTGAACAGTGTCTGAGTGGTGTTCGCACAATGATTTTTAATATGGCGTTTATCGCGTTTTGCGATGAAACTCTTCAGATATATATCATATAATATCATATAATATATATTTTCAGTTCAATCAATGTGAGCGATATTTTTCAGATCGCATACTTTAAGAATTTGATAACTTAGCAAATTAGATGTAAATTAATCGAGGTCATGGCACTAGGTTTATTGACATTTAAGCAAACATATTAGGGTGACACTCCATAATTGACGTATGCATTCACAGTCATGAAATAAAAACATTTCAATAGCTATTTTACACTGAAAGCTGTCCAGCGTTCAGAAAACAAAAAAACGTTATGCACTAGTTTATTTTGATGTAAGGATATCCAAAATGACGGCATTCGAGTTTAACATCATTTCCATTCAAAAAGACACCGTGCCACATATTCTTATGTCATTTGAACATCTAGTAATGGCGGACTGGAATTAAAGTTGCGTGTACAGTTTACAAAAGCATACTGTATTAAGCTTGAGATTATATAATAAAGCGATTTCAGTATCGACAATATCATATATTAGGAATAAAAATAATATACAGTGAAACTCCTCTAAACCGGACACCATTGGGACGAAGTAAAATGTCCAGTTTTAAGAGGTATCTGGTTCAGAGAGGTTAAGTTCTGTACAGATTTTTTAAAAAGGACCATGAAAAATGGCCAGTTTTTGGGGAATTCCGGTTTACAGAGGGTTCGGTTTTAAGAGGTTTCACTGTATTATGCTCGCATAATACAATTTTTATTCCTAATATATGATACTAACCTCTATCTATATATCTATACATACATACAGAGAGAGATTGAGAGAGAGAGAGAGAGAGAGAGAGAGAGAGAGAGAGAGAGAGAGAGAGAGAGAGAGAGAGAGAGAGAGAGAGAGAGAGGAGAGGGGAGAGAGGGAGGGAGGGAGGGAGGGAGAGGGAGGGAGAGAGAGAGAGAGAGAGAGAGGGAGGGAGGGAGGGAGGGAGGGAGGGGGAGAGACAGACAGACAGACAGACAGAGACAGAGAGACACAGAGAGACAGACAGATAAATACATAGTATTACATAAATACATATAGGAATGTACATTGTATATAGAAAACATTTTATATATTATCCGTTGGCCCATTTATTATATAACTTTCGTTATTTTACCTTAATTTCTCGAAATATAAAAAAACCCCAATAAAACAAACCCCACACCATACCAGAAGATCACTGAACAATTGGTGTTAACTGTGTAACTGAAATATCACATCATTTTAATAAATGATGTCACTACAGTGAAAATAATATTTTCTACAGTGCACTTAACAGTCCTTCACATCAAAGGTGTGCAAATGCATTTGGGAACCTTACTTTCACTTAGCACTAAGATAGCTTCAAAAATCCCTAGCCAGGATCTTAAAACTGTTCTTTGTCCAATATACACCATGTTAAGTTGCAGAAAGATTATGATTTTCTCATAAGAACGCAAATGGATATTAACAATTGGAATCGGTTGGAACTTTAAAATCGATCATTGATTATAATCAGTTGACACCAACCAATCAACTTTTGATTACATAATCGGTTAGAATTATACAAACATAAGGAGGATTTGAATTTTAACGACCATGCAGCTGTTGTCATGTGCACCTTACAAATGGCCAATTTTACCTTTAAATAACAAATTAATTTCTCACACCATCAATAATGGATTATTATAATCAATGATCAAACCGGTAGAGTCAAACCGATCTATTTTCGATTATAACCGATTAATGGAACATCACTAATGGATGTACTGCATTCTGGAAATTAACTTCACGTATACTCAAACGTTTTGGGTTTTTTAAATCACAGAAACTGCCATGGAAAATAAAAAACAAAACTTGTCCTTGCCATCAAACTGATGGTATCCCATACACCTGATAGAGAGCAGACACGAGTTTGAAAATGGGCGTGATGAGGATGGTAATCACAGGAAGACTGTAGTACTGTAAGTAGTACGTGACACTCCTCACTGGCAGGAGTCCTAGGATGGTCAAGATTCCACTTGTGGTCGGGGGCAGACAGCGAATCCGCCAGTACTTGAGAATCATGTCGAACTGATGGAGGTTATAGTCCGAGCCCACTAGATCGGCCTGTTGATAAATATAATAAATATAGATTAAGATTATCATGTCAAACTGATGGAGGTTATAGTCCGAGACCACTTTGGTATGAGACTACTTGACAGGGCCGTGCTCTACACTTGCTGTCAGTTGAGCTATCTCGGTATCCACCCGAGCCCAGGGTACATGGAACCTGCAGTGCATGCCGGGTAATCATTCCCCATGTTGGGTCATACACTCGGGAGACACACCCATAATCGCACCCATGATGTGGGTGAAACTCAGTGTATATGGCCTTACACCTACCCATTGAGCCTAGCGGTGCATGCACTCTAGGTTGGAGCCGGTACTGGCATGAAAAATCCCCCTTTGGCTCAGGTGGGATACGAACCCAGTACCTACCAGCCTCACAATCTGATAATTTTAAATTGAGTGACATGTTATAAAACTTTAATTTAACAAGCTTTAATTTGACTTTTATTAAGTGACCATAAATCAGACTAACAAATTTTATTTTTTAGTTACCTTTTGCAATCTATAAAAGTTGAATTAAAATATTCATGTCAGAATGGTCTCAGTTAATATGAAATCTGATATATAAAACAAATTTGCTTCTAACAGGAAATTTTGCAGTGAAAGCGAACCCACCAGTATTTCAAACAGGTGATGGACATTGTCTTCTACGGCGTACTCCAGTCTGTGAGCTAGAACCAGGAAGTAGGTCATCAGAAGAGTCCACGTCCCAATCACTGTTAACAAACACACCCTGAAACAATACAAAGTTTGTTTTGTTTTGTTTTGAGCACACTGATTTATTAATCATCAGCTATTGAATGTCAAACATTTGGTCATTTTTAATTCGTAGTCTCCACTAGTATATGCACTTGTCCACAGACAGGACAGCACATACCACAGCCTTTGATATACTAGTCGCAGTGAACTGGTTAAGACGGGCAAAAAAACAACAATTAGAGAATGGGTCCACTAACGTGGTTCGATCCTACGATGCAAGCACCTCAGGTGAGTGTTCTACTGACTGAATTAAAATTTCTAATATAACCAAGTCCAAGAATAAAACTGTAAAAAGTCAAAAACTAAAATATGAGAAGGAAACAGCTGTCACGGAACACTGTCCTGGGGTGCTATCAGTTGTAGGATCAAACCCAGTGAAGCATATCAAAAGTGCAACCTGGTTTTAGACAGTAAGAAGTGGTCTCTCCAGAATTCAGGAAAGGGATGGAGGGAATCGGTAGAGCTGGTTCCACTTATAGGAAGGGATGGTACCTAGGATTTGCAGGGTACAAGTACTTCGAAAATGTCTTGTAAACGACGATGAACCTGATTACTCTGGTAGTTCAAGACGATGGCATGACTCGTGATTTTTATTAACAATCAATTATGGATGGCAGATATTACTATCACTGCCAATGGATATTTTTTATATTAGAGCTGTTTAGAGATCACCGAAATCAAACTTTACTTATATGACTTATTGTTTAGATTACCCCTGAGTAAGAGGAGCAGCCTATGTGACAGCAGTGCTTGACGTTTTTCCTTTTCTCATATTAGAAAAATCCACTGGAAAACTGTTAACAATAAAGTGAGTAAATCTAACAGCCTGTTTACCACACATTGATCCTGACATACAAACTGGCAGCCAACTGTTAATTATAAAGTAAGTAAATATTAAAGCTTTTACACCAAATATTGATCCTGAACACAAACTCAATGGGATATTTTCTATTTACAGGATATTAAAGTAAAGTGAATAGATATTAAAGCCTGCATACAAGGCCTTGGATACTGGACAAACCCTCAGTGTGACAGAAATAACATGTTTAGAATTTTACCACACCACTGATGTCAAGTGCCATGGCTGCTCTCCTTATTTGCCACTGTGTCCCAAAAATCAGACATTGTTGACAGCAAGAAAGATGCTGGTTTGTCATTGTGACATACCTTCCCATAGGATGAAATAATTTTTATCTAAACAAATTTGATAGCAAGTAAGTTGCCTTCGTACCCCTATTTTGAAGGAAAGGTTTGCCCTTGTGCCTCTCAACTTTGACTTTATACTCTAATTTTTGTTATTAAACTGAAGGAAACTCTACAATTAAACAAATTAAACTCTGACCCCTAAACAAGTAAAATCACAGCCTGTATACCATGTTTTGGTCTTGAACATAAACTCAACGTCATAGTCTCTGTTTACAGAAAAAAGCTTTTAAGAAAAAACAAAGCCTGCGTACCATGCCTTGATCCTATGAGGAGATAGCCTGCTCTTGGAGAATATGTTGTCTGCCAGGAAGTAGACGAGGACACTCAGACCAGTGAGGTAACATATGAGGAAGGAATGGTAGAGACGAGAGGAGCGAGTCACGTCAAACGTATGGTGGATTTCAGACTGTAGAAAAAATTACAAAAATAACTCACAAGGAAAGATGTATTTTAAAACAAGAAATAAGAAATTTATTGGTTTGTATTTCAACAAAAAAATCTAAAATACAGTGTCCTGGGCCAGGTAACATAAAGCACTCGTAACACTTACATCAGACGTACATTTGTACACCATGCATAATGTGTGACGTACGTCTGACATAAGTGTTACGAGTGCTTTGTGTTACAGGGCCCTAGAATAGAAATCCAAAGAAAAGAAATGTTTGTTTAACAACATCTTGCCACATTTCTAAACCATGACTGTTCTGACATATAGAATACTAAACAAGCTTGCTTGTCGTACTATTTATGATTTTTATGAAATGACTGAACACTTTTGGTATCTGACCAGCAAAAGCAAGTCGGATACCAACACTGTTCACAAACTTCATAAAAATGGCATGAAATGTAAGCTAGTATAGTATTTTATTTATTACAAACCAAAAGAAACCAAGCCGCAATGCAGCAGCAGTAAGCCGATGTTGAGACCTAGTACTTTATAATGAAATATATATAATTTTAACTTAAATATGATGATGTGGCAAGTGACAAATTAAACCCTGGTTATATAGCTAGGAGTGTTTCCTCTCACCAGTAAAGTTCTGTAGGATGAGTGCCAGGTCAGTAAGGACTTTGTGAACATCTCGTAACTTCCCGATATGTGAACAGGATTCTGTGTCCAGAATGTTGTCAGGCGATGTGTGAACTGGCAAAGCGATGTCAGAGTAGAACCTGGAAAAATTAGATATCTCTAAAGTTTAAATGTAGTTTGGTGGTATAGTGCTCATCTGAGGTGTGATGGGACTTTAGGATCGATCCTCTGTAGTGGACTGATTGTTTGTTTTTTAACCATCCCAACCAGTGCCCCACAACTGCTGAACTTGCATGCAAAGAGATGCTAGACATTATTCTACATGGGGGCGGGATGTAGCCCAGTGGTAAAGCGCTCGCTTGATGTGCGGTCGGTCTGGGATCGATTCCCATCGGTGAGCCCATTGGGCTATTTCTCGTTCCAGCCAGTGCACCACGACTGGTATATCAAAGGCTGTGGTATGTACTACCCTGTCTGTGGGATGGTGCATATAAATGAACCCTTGCTGCTAATCGAAAAAGAGTAGCCCATGAAGTAGCGGCAGCGGGTTTCCTTTCTCAATATCTGGGTGGTCCAAGGGCACAATATTTCATGTGAACCGCCGTTCTGTTCGCGTGTCGGTTATGCAAAATTAAATTTACGTTCAGATTAAAACTTGCAAACTTCACGATTACAGGACGTTTATTCACGCAGACATACTACTAGTATTTCGACAAATGTTTTAGGCTGAATTTTAGATACTTGATGTGCAGCAAATCAGTACCGAACGTTATATTTCAACAGTTGTAATTTACAACCAGTCTAAAATAAATGTTCAGTATAGAGTCGAGCCAAAAGTTTTAAAGAAATGTGCTCAGACCGCTGGGGACGGCTAAATTATCTGCTGCTATTTTATCTCTAAAGGAATATATGTAGACATAATATTTGATTGCCTATAATTTTACATATGTTAAAAACAGTTTTAATGTAAACAGGAATCCAAAAGTGTCACAAAAATTGAAAAATACTAACATCAAATAATGAGCTTTAAAAAAAAAAACATTTGGAAAGTCACTGTAGTATAGAAATACCATCGATAAAGTGAAAGTAGCATAGCCACCGCAAAACGCAAAAAGGAATCCCTCCAAATGATTATGTATATATTTCAAAGGCATTACGCACAGTATGCATGTGCGTAATTCAAAAACAAAATCCGGGAATAGGTCGAGGCTGTCTGTAATTGTTCTATAAAATATACTCTTAAAATTTACTCGAAAAAAATATTTAAAAAAACCCCCAAATGCCTCCGAAAAGGCTCAGATTGCATCTACAGGCGTCCTGAGTTTCAAACTTTTCACAGGGGGAGGCCCTCGAATATCCCCGCTCGGGCATGCCTTTGGCGTGTGTAATGCTAAGAAAATTTCTGGCTACGCCCCTGTATTTTGTTTCAGTACTGGGGCTGATATTCAGTTCTTTTATAATATTGTTAACTTTAGCAAGCATTAAAGACATTTTTGTTTGTAAAATGTTTTCTTTTGTATTTGTTTTAACTTCATGTTTCAGCTAAAAATTATGTACAGGTATTTAAAATATAATTTCAACGTAATTTTGAGGTAACCAATCAGGTAACCCACGGGTTATGCAAATATAATTCACGTAACCGAACAATTGGTTACCTAGGTAAAAACCACATGAACCGACTTCCGCTTCACTCAGATTTCGAAATATTGTCCCGTGGTCCTGAACCACATGTCTGATGCCATATAACCGTAAATATAATGTGTTGAGTGCTTCATTAAATAAAAAATTAACACCAATGGCCTTGAGTTTTCAGTTCGCTCTATATGTATAGTTTTGGTTTTGAGTTGGGGGGGGTTTTCACTGTCAATCACTTTGACATTAAATATATTTTTTTAAAAGCCTAAAAACCTAATTCCTAACCGTATCAATACATTTAAAGTAACATAAGTGTACAAACAGTGTGGCTGATGTTGTGTGCCAGTCACTTTGTCTAAATTTAGATCATCACGACAATGTCGAATGCGCAGTCTGTTTACAGATATCAGTAATAGTTAACCAGCCGCGAGTTTCTAGTTCAGTCTAAATATTTAGTTTTTTGTTTTGTTTTGATTATTGTTCTTTATTGCTTTTAATACATGTAGATGGTTGAGCATATCTTGTAATAGGAGTTAGTCATAATTATTCACTTGTGCACTTTTTGGCACCTTCCTATGCCACTGTTACTGCACAGAAGAAGCTATGTTACAAAGCAGATTAGCATGCAGCATTGGTTGACTAAAAGGTTGAACAAAACAAAAACAAAAAAACCCCACTAAATTATTTAGGGTATAAGAAGAAAAACAATGGTGATATATATATATATATATATATATATGTATGTATGTATGTATGTATGTATGTATGTATGTATGTATGTATGTATGTATGTATGTATGTATGTATGTATGTATGTATGTATGTATGCATTATACAGATAGAATAGTGGATATAATATACGTATGTAATATAAACAAAACAGTTATTCAGTTAATTGTGTGATTTAAGAAATATATCATAGATGACTCCCATTTTTCAATGCATGACTACCAAAATAAAACCATCTGGGTCATGGTGACTCCCATTTTCCAGATGCTAGGTGGTACCCTGGATAAGGTCTCTCATTTGATTGATTAAGAAAGAGAATGTGTTCTAATACCATGCATCTTGAAGAACAAAACAACGACCCCAATAAACAGGGCTGCTGCAGATAACGCCAGCTGAATTATCTCCCTTCGATTGATTCTCATCCTATCCATGGCGGGCCAGAGTGACACACCGCCGCCCACATTCAGGTTGTTCAAGTTCCGCTTCAGACGGCTGTGCTTGTCAATTAGGATCTGCTGCTTGTCTTTCAGTTTACGACCTGTTGATCAAATAACATAGTTTATATTAAAGGTGCTATGTCAGGCCCTTCGCATCATGGACATTACTGGGGGGGGAGGGCCAATTGAACGAGCGTCAAAGGCACGAGGTATTTGGGGGGTCCGGGGGCATGATTCAAAGGTTATTCGCCCATTACTGTAACTCTCGCCGTTAATCTCGGTCCGTTAGTCTTTCTACAACTTTTACATTCAGTCGAGATGTAAAGGTTATCAAAAAAACAAAAAAAAGCCAAAATTATTGGGGGGGGCCCGGACCCCCCTGGCCATCCCCCTGCTACGGGCCTATATGTCAAAGTTGAAACTACAATATTTGGTTATTTTCACATTTATTAGTAAAAAATAATTACAAATTATCAATCCCACACATACCCGGTAATCTTTCCATAATTAACTCCAAATAATAATTTTTAAAAGTCTTGCACTGGACAAGTGGGGTTTTCAGAATAATTTGTGGCTAAATATAGCATAACCACCATCATGGCTTCTTTTTGTCAGCTGACCACAAAGAATTCTGGGTAAACTTAGTGTGTTGAATGTATGTGCATAAAACAGTGACGTCACTGGCTAATGTGTGTGACACTCAAGATTCTACCCTAAAATAGTTATTTTTCTACTAGTAAATGGAAATATTCAGTTGTAATTTTTTATATGCATATAGCTAAGGTATAAACTTTGATTCAAGCAAAAGTTAATGTTATTCTTAGCATGGCCAGACCTTGCTTTTTAAGGTGCGCGGGTGCGATCACGCTCGTACAGCGAATGTAATTTCAATCTGACGAGTGTGAAAAACAGTGCACGTTACACTCAAAAAATAGCGCACATAAAATAGATTGGTATATTTATTTCCACTATTTACAAAAATCAACAGTTTTCATAGCTCATTTAGCTGATAGGAAGGTCCTTTTATTAAAACAATAAAAATTAAAACATGGCAGTGGCTTCCATGCAGTTGTTAAACGGGTATTTCTCTTTGTTGAACAAATCGGGAAATACTAGTTTAATGAACAATTTTGTAGACGTACCAGTCAAAATCCAATCGGAGCTACACTGCCTATTTTATTTATTTTAGAGAGTGATTTTTCACTCGCCTTAGCATATTAAGGAGTGCGCTTTTCCACTCGCCTATAATTTTCAAAAACCAAGGACTGCATGGCATTTAAGGCCATGGTATAAGCTGTCCTATCTATGAGCAAATATGTTGTTAGCACTCACTCTCTACACCAAGAGTTGAAATAAATGCTGGTCTCTAAATTTAGCTGAAATCTGTTTTAAATGTTGCTGTTGTTTAACATTCCTTTCCTTTTGTTTGTGATTACCTGGTGTCATTCTGAGCGTGGCGAGTGTGGGACTTGTGTTGTCTTCCACCTCCACCTGGGAATACTGATCTTCCAGCTTCTCCCGTAGTCGCAGCAGTCCCCTCTGTACTGGTGTCGAGCACACAGACGTGTCCACATTGAGGCTGATATTCGATGTCGAGTCTTCTTGTATCTCACCCAGTCTGTTAGCCGTCGGCGTAAGAATCTTTCTTCCGTAACTGCGGGTCCGGACTCTTAGGACAGATGGATATGACGTTCTCGACATTCTACAAGTATATAAAGAATAATTATTTCAGAAATAAAATTTAATATAATTAAAATATATTCACGGACAGATGGATATGATGTTCTTAACATACCGGATGCAAGATACTCTTTATATACTACTCTTATGTCAATGTGTTTTTGTATTATTTTGTTATTTCCAAAACACTTTTTCTTGTATTGTTAAACAAAACTGAAATTATTTACAAAACATATTTGTAGGAGGGGAAAAAAAAGGTTCCGTTTTCGCCAAAACATTGAGGTGCCATTATAGCCAAATTGGTTCCGTTTTGGTAGTGGTGCCATTTTAGGCTGATCCCAGCTGTACTCAGCCTATTGCCAAAATATATCTTTATTAAACAGTAATAAATATATAGGCCTACCAACATTAATATATATTTTTTTAAATATTGATAACAGTAATTCAGTAATAAGAAGAGGAAGAAAACGACGTAAAACAACTATAACAACTGCATAAGGATCTGTCGCAGTCTAGATGGTTTTGATCTGTAATTCAATAAAAAGTGGGCGTCCGGTTTTACTTTTAGCATCAGTTCCGTTTGACGTTTTCGGTTCGGGTTAGATCAGTTTTTAATCAACTTCTATCTTTAACGTGCTTCTTGTACTGCCTTTATGTCGTAAATAGGGCATTTCATTAAATAAGGGCAAGATGAACAGCAAAAGTTAATAAGTTTAATTATACATCTGTCAATGTATAATTTCAACATGCAAAAACACTTTTTAAAATACCCGCCATACACGGAAGCGGAAATACAAATGGAATAATCTATGTAATGGTTGTATGGGTTTTGAATAAAATCAAGAGTCTTTATTTAAATTCATCATCAGTAATAAAAATACATAAAAGTTACGGTATGAGACAAATCTGTTGAAAACATATAAGCTGTATCACTAATAAAATGTAATTATGTCGATATTAATGTCTGAATATAAAACAGTAATAGAGAAGGAATACCAGTTTGCTTTTACAAAAATGGACTCGTCCAATATTTTTGTAAAGCGGGAACAACTAATGCTGAACTGTTGGATGACTGAAGGTTTATAATTTTAAAACTTTTATTTGGGTATTTACATTGGATTTTTAGAATTAAAATACAACGTTTAGTTAGCCATAAAAATAACAATTAATGTTACGACGATCAGTTATATAGTTGGATATACATATATATAATATTTTAAAGTTTGAGGGGAAACATCTCGGACTAGCGAAATTATTAAAACATGGACTGTAGCCCGAGTACTCTGACTGTAAGAGACCGGCCTCGGTGGCGTCGTGGTAGGCCATCGGTCTACAGGCTGGTAGGTACTGGGTTTGGATCCCAGTCGAGGCATGGGATTTTTAATCCAGATACCGATTCCAAACCCTGAGTGAGTGCTCCGCAAGGCTCAGTGGGTAGGTGTAAACCACTTGCACCAACCAGTGATCCATAACTGGTTCAACAAAGGCCATGGTTTGTGCTATCCTTCCTGTGGGAAGCGCAAATAAAAGATCCCTTGCTGCTAATCAGAAGAGTAGCCCATGTAGTGGCGACAGCGGGTTTCCTCTCAAAATCTGTGTGGTCCTTAACCATATGTCTGACGCCATATAACCGTAAATAAAATGTGTTGAGTGCGTCGTTAAATAAAACATTTCTTTCTTTCTGACTAAGAAAGCTAGACGGACATTTGGACATAAATACGCTCTCACTACAGTAATGAGAGCATATTTATGTCCAAATGTCAGTCTAGCTCTCTTACAGTCAGAGTACTCGGGCTACATGGACTGATGAATTGTGTGCGTTTAGCTTAAGGTTAAAAATCATGTTTTGCTCCATTTTTCAGAAACTATAAATCCGACACCATTGAGACAATCAAGTGAAAACAAATTTGAATAAGATTTTTTTTTTTTTTTGGTTAAATTTACTTTAAAGTTTGAATATAGGCCTATGTCACTGTTGTGTTGTTTAGCCTACTGGGGAAAACCAGGGTAGGCCTACAATTTAATTTTTTTTTACATGTAATACCTATTCATTGTCTATTTTCTTTTTGTACAAAATATACACTTGAATAAGAGCTTACATAAGCCAACATATTTAAATGCATTGATCATTAAAACTCTAAACAGTTAACATTTATCACAATATTTTTTTTTTTTTTTTTTTTGTAATGGATCATCACATCAGTATAGCCCAGCTGATAAATTTCAATAAAATCAATCATTGGACAGAGTGGGAGGTAGCCCTGTCAGTGGCCCACTGGGCTATTTGTCGTTCCAGCCAGTGCACCTCGACTGGTATATCAAAGGCCATGGTATGTACTATCCTGTCTATGGGATGGTGCATATAAAAGATCCTTTGCTATTAATGGAAAATGTAGCAGGGTTTTTTTCTAAGACTCAAAATTACCAAATGTTTGACATGGTTAGTAAATCAATGTTCTCTAGTGGTGTCGTTAAACAAAACAAACTTATTATCACAATCACTGCAACATCAGTAGTTGTTGGACATTCCTTTCCTAAATTATTTCTATATATGTACCTATATTTTACTTGTCTTGTTTAGCTGTTATATATATAAATATGACTTTATTTTTCCTTTAATTTTAATGAACAATTTTTGTTTTTAGATTAAACAGATTCTATGATCATTTTCATACCCACAAATATACATATACATATGTATTTAGCTGGTTGAGTCAGCATGTCAACGATCCAGCCATCTGAATCCAACAATCTAAACTCTCACCTCTCTGAACATGCTGAGGTAGATGAGAACATTTCAGATGCCTCTTCTGATGTGCCTTCAGTTGTCACGGTGACCGATCTTCTCAAAGTCCATTCGTGGTTGGACAGACAGCTCTACGACTACAACAGTCAGATAGTGGCAGGTATAACAGCAAGGGAAATAACTCCTACTCTTATTGATAGTTTGTAATGAAAAATAAAAGGATGGTTTATGTACATGGTTCTGTTTATTATACTAAAAATGCCAAATATATATATATTTAATTATCTCCTTTGTCATAAATTAATTTAACATTAGTGTATATCATTTAGTGGCCTGAAAAAAATATGCCAAGTATGATTTACTAGTACTATTGTTTCTCCAAACTTATCGGACATGGGACCCGGGCAAAAAATCATGAATAAATTCCTGGCTTGCAGAGTGTATTTGAAAGTGATATGAGGATCCTATTGTCGGTGCAATGGCCTCGGAGTGGAAATTGGTGGGCACAAACCTGTTGCACGGGGAGGTTCAGGGGCATGCTCCCCAGACTGTTCCGCATCCCATGTATCACTCTGGACACTTTACCTACTGTTTGATGTTTTTGAAAAACTAAAAAAAAGTGGAAAATCTCAATGGCCGTAACATGTTGGAGGAGGAGAAAATTACACTGGTTAAACTAATCCACGAGGAATCTCATTCCTAAGCACGATATTGCTTTACAACCTGCATATAAATTCCTAGATTTAATGTCATTTGTTTCAAAACAGTTATACTAATACATGTAAAATTCTTTTCTTGCAATTGAAGGATTGGCACCAAAGTAGAGGTGCAGTATTTTGTACCCTCTGATTAAAGCCCAATTGTAAAGCACTTTCTGTCTGTGGGTCCATTGGGCTGTTGCTCCATAACAAAGAAGGCTGTGGTAGGTACTAGCCTGTCTGTGGGATGCTACATATAAAAGATCCTTTGCTGCTAATCGGAAAGAGTAGACATTGCATGGCATCAGTGGGTTAGCTCTCAAACTCTGATGTGTGGGGTCCGTGTCCATATTTAATCGTAGTGTCTTGAGTGTGTCATTAAATAAAACATTCCTTCTTTTCTTAATTGATGACTGGACACTCAGATTGTACTTAATTTTAAAATGGAAAAAGCTGCTTTGATTCTAACTCAAGTACTAATCTACTAGCAATGTTATATGTGTATATTTACAATGTACATCTGACTGTATTTTGTTTTTGAATTTTGAAGCGGAAATAGATTCTGAAGAGACTGATGACTTGGAGAAACTCCAAGAAAAGTAAGTTTAACACCTGTACACAGGTATGCAAAACGCTTTCAGATCTATATATGCATTATCTCGTGATGGAGCTTTATTTAAGTTCAGATGTTAGTGCACGTAATACTAGGCTCGAAATAGGAAGCAAAATATGGCCTTCTGTTATTATTAAATGGCAGACCCCCCAAAATATGGCCTTCTGTTATTTTTAAATGGCAGCCCCCCCCCCCCCCCCCAAAATAATATGGCCTTCTGTTATTTTTAAATGGCAGGTCCCCCAAAATATGGCCTTCTGTTATTATTAAATGGCAGGCCCCCCAAAATATGGCCTTCTGTTGTTTTTAAATGGCAAGTCCCCCAAACTATGGCCTTCTGTTATTATTAAATGGCAGCCCCCCAAAAAAAATATGGCCTTCTGTTGTTTTTAAATGGCAGGTCCCCCAAAATATGGCCTTCTGTTATTTTTAAATGGCAGGCCCCCCAAAATATGGCCTTCTGTTATTATTAAATGGCAGGCCCCCCAAAATATGGCCTTCTGTTATTATTAAATGGCAGGTCCCCCAAAATATGGCCTTCTGTTATTATTAAATGGCAGGTCCCCCAAAATATGGCCTTCTGTTATTTTTAAATGGCAAATGGCAGGCCCTCCAAAATATGGCCTTCTGTTATTATTAAATGGCAGCCCCCCCCCCCCCCCCCCCCCAAAATATGGCCTGTTATTTTTAAATGGCAGGCCCCCCAAAATATGGCCTTCTGTTGTTTTTAAATGGCAGGCCCCCCAAAATATGGCCTTCTGTTGTTTTTAAATGGCAGGCCCCCCAAAATATGGCCGCCTGTTGTTTTTAAATGGCAGGCCCCCAAAAATATGGCCTGCTAAGAAAATATATGACCTGTCAGAAATTGACAGCATGGGGTGAGTGGAGCGTTGTAGATGATGTGTGAAAGAAATATGACCTGAGATGTATTTTAGAGTGTAAACTTAGAATATAACATAATCATAAGCTCAGCATCGGCTAAATACATGTACAGGGTGACAGGGCTAGCTCTTGATGAACAAAGCAATTCGCCATATTATCTTTAAATATGCAAAATCCACTTATTTTTCAAGAAAATACCAATTATTACATGAAATATTTTTGCCAAATCAAAGTAAAATTTGCCAATTGTTCCTAAAATTTTCAATTGGCGAATGGCAGAGCTATCCCTGGATGAGATGATCGTACATACATCTGGGCCCGTCCTTATAAAACTTAAAGTCTAGACTTTAATAAAGTCCAGACTTTAACGTCATGGCAATGCCATTCAAATAGCATTACGTTAAAGTCTAGACCAGATTTTTAAAAATGAATTTAGCAGGTGAATTTTTATTTCGCGTGCTTGGTCTAAAAAATGGACTGCTTTTCACTTTCACCGACTGCTGTTTCGAGTCCTGTAATTCACATTATTACTTCTTATACTCATAGTCAGTAGTCTGGTTTGCCTTTAGCAAATAACAGTGTACCCATCCTACAGAAAAGTTCTTGTGAGATCAGGGTTAGAAAAGACATTGAGTTGTAGGATGGCCTGGAAGTGTTTGGATTTGTGTTTAATATATACTTAAAAAGTGTTCGTAATTTTTTTGTTAAAACTTTTAACTTTAGAAAAGAAGATGAAAATGTAATAAATATAACTTCATTTTGGATAAAGGTATATTTTGTGAATTTTTTATAAAATTTTTAAACATTGACAGGACAAATTCTGTCATAATAATGATATTCATTTAAATAAATTATCTGTTGATTTCTGTTTGTACGTTTTCAGCCTGTCAGTACTACAGAATGATTTGGTGACAGAAGCTTCCAGAGCATCATTAAGAGATCTGACGATAAAAAGGTAAAAAATGGTTTATAGTATTTGCAGGGCTTGAACTTAACGGCACTGGCAGCAGTTGAGATCTAAATGACTGAAGGTCGGCAGGATCATAGTACTTTTATGTCGTCGGTAAAGCTCCTCAACGATGAAAAACTGTATACACCTGGTGTACATTATTTGCCAGTATTTAACATTTGTACATTTGAAATATGTCTACATATAGCAAAATAACCTTTCTATTATATTTATTTGCTGTAAAAGTTTACAAATTCTCCAAAGATAGCCTCAAAATCGCTGTCTGTAGGCTGTTTCACCCATGGAAATTTGTTGTTAAATTTCCGTGAATGACAAATTCTTAAGTTTGAGCCCTGTATTTGTCACAATGTATGCCTCAGATTCTAAAACATTAAGACACTGACTATAAAACACTTTGGTTTGTTGTATTTATCGTCATTATGCATGCCTTGGATTCTAAAACATCATTAAGACATTGACTGTAAAAACACTGGTTTGTTGTATTTATCATCATAATTGTAATGTATATAGCATTAATGCCAATAGTGATATAGAAACTATTATCGTTTAGTTACTGTTACCAGAAGTGTTAATATAACAATACCTAGAAGGTATCCAAGGGTTACGACATGGCCAAGCAGACGACAAGTCTATGTTCTCAGTGAATAAAAGCCACCACTATCATTTTTTAAATGAGTTTCTTGAGCCAGAACATTACAATAATGTATGCCTTGGATTATAAAACTTCATTAAGACATTGACTATAAAAACACATTGGTTTGTTGTATTTATCATCAGTATGTATGCTTTGGTTTCTATGGAATTTTAGATACAAATCTGTTGCTGACTATTTAAGTATTAACACAATTTTGTTATTGAAAAATTAAATGTGAGATTATCTATTTAACTTTTACAAATAATTTTCCAATCAACTTACTTTGACATCATCAACCGTGAATTATATTTTATCTTTTAAATTTTAGTGGAACTTGGTGACAGAGTTTAACGTTTAACTATATTTTGACAGTTTTATAAATATTGCAAATTACAGCATGGGCAGACTTAAAATCAGATTTTACAGTTCGTAGTATGTTATCTTGTATATTTTGTTCATGTGTATTGCAGATTACAGCTTGAATATACTCTAAACTGGACATCACAGAATTCGTGTTCTTGTGTTATCTTGTATATTTTGTTAATGTGTATTGCGTGGTACAGGTAGGATATACTCTAAACTGGACATCACAGAATTCGTGTTCTTGTGTTATCTTGTATATTTTGTTAATGTGTATTGCAGATTACAGCTTGAATATACTCTAAACTGGACATCACAGAATTCGTGTTCTTGTGTTATCTTGTATATTTTGTTAATGTGTATTGCAGATTACAGCTTGAATATACTCTAAACTGGACATCACAGAATTCGTGTTCTTGTGTTATCTTGTATATTTTGTTAATGTGTATTGCAGATTACAGCTTGGCCAGACTTTAAACCAGATTTTAACAAGTTCCCCTGATAGTGGTGAAGAACCGGTCTATCAGACAGACCCAGTGAAGAAAGAGTAGGTTTCCACACTTGGAGAATCGTATATATACTTAACTCCATTGGAATCGTATATATACTTAACTCCATTGGAATCGTGTGTATATATATATATACTTAATCCCCTTTGAAAATGCACCAGTCACATTTGGATATGAGAAGTAAAAATAATACATTTAATTGATTTTGTGTAACTGGATGTATTATTGTAGGCAATAAAGAAAAATTAAAACTGTATACAAGGGTTGGGGTCATTGTGTGTTTTATGACAACCTTACACATGATAGCAATAACAGCAGAAAACTGATGTACAATTTCCATGGAGTTTGGGTTGGGACTTAGCCCAGGAATAAAGCACTCGCCTTATGTGGTGTCTGTTTTGGATCCATCTTTGTCAGTGGGCCCATTGGGCTATTTCTCGTTCTAGCCAGTGCACTCGTATATCGAAGGCCTGGTATGTTCTATCTTGTCTGTGGGATGGTGCATAAAAAAAGATCCCTTGCTACTGATGGGAAAATATAGCGGGTTTCCTCTCTAAGACAGTATGTCATAATTACCAAATGTTTGACCTCCAATAGCTGATGATTAATCAATTAATTTCCTCTAGTGGTGTCCTTAAACATGTATTGCTTTAGGAGTACTCTCAGAATGCTTGTTTGTAAGTGTGATAAGAGATTTTTGTTTTACATGTTTCAGACTTATCTTTCTGTACATGACTTTTCCAAATACTAATAACTATTAAAAGTGTAGTACAGATAGTACTATTTTATTTTGTTTAATTATCTTCTCCTTTTTGTTTCCCCAGAGTTTTGGAGGAACTTCTGATCAAACAACGAGATCTTGTGTCTCAAACCGTTAAGAAAAGCGAGGTACTTGTATTGTTACAAAAACAAAACTCAGAAAACTTAAAAGAATCTCTCCATTACATGATTTTTAGCGACTTCCATTCAGTAAATAAATTATCTCTGTCAATAATTATAAGACATATTTGCACAACATGATTTTTTCAAAAAACGTAAAGATAAATTGTGTAATGTTGGCTTTTCTTTATGGCTGACAAAGTTTTGAATTTTGTTGGTAATTATAGAGCTAACATTAGAAAATGTTTTGGTTTAGCTGATTTTCAGATATATAGAGTATTTCCTTGAAAATTATTCAAAAGTGGCTAATTTAAAGAACATTTTATTAGCTAAAGACTAAATGTTGTATGAAAATGAGCAGTTGGCTAACTCGTTCCATCCAGTGCTCCACAACTGGTGTAAGAAAGGCTGTGGTGTGTATTATCCTGTCTGTGGGATGGTGCATATAAAAGATCTCTTGCTACTAATCGAAAAGAGTAGCCCATGAAGTGGTGACAGCAGGTTTCCTCTCTTAATATCTGTGAGGTCCTTAACCATATGTCCGACACTATATAACTGTCAATAAAATGTGTTGAGTGCATCATAAAATAAAACATTTCCTTCCTACCAGTTGGCTAATTTGGTTATGAGCAGGATGTGTCGTGAAGTATATCCACATACAAAGCAAAAATAAGATGTGTTAAAAATATAAAATTGTCGCATCTTTTTAATTTTCAGGTTGTGCAGGAGTTGAAAGACTCGTTAGCTAATATTAAAAAAGCTAATTTTGGTAAGTGTGTAATATGATTTTTCTTTTTATTGCCTCTAAACGTGAATTCTTTGAAAACTCAGACATTTTTCATGATCCCTGTTTAAATATGAGTACCGACGAGAACCTCTATACCAGGCATCTCTTAAAGGGACTGTTCTGAGAACCTCTCTCAGGGTTCAAAGGACGAAAACAACACGTCACGACGTTTGGAAATGATTTACTTCATAAACAGTTCATTATGACATTGCAAACAACGCCCTGCAAGAATAAAATATACAATATATAACAGGCGTTCATTATAAATAATTACATGTATGTGTCATAAAAATCATCGTCATAAAAATAGTTCGATCATACATGTCAATCACAACATCATAAAAATATGTCCATCACATGTCATCAATATTAAGAAAATATATATTAACATTTCAATTCGTATCCCATTAATGTCACGGCTATAAGTAACATCTACTAAAATATAATATCTTCCTAATCAAACAATCTGTTTGATTAAACTAAACCTGAATAACCTTTTGGTCCACACCTACATGTATATGATAGATATCGGGATAATTAATTCCAAGGGGAGGTAATTACAAGAATAACAAATGGTTGAGATTTAGTTGATACATTAACCTAATTGACTTAAAATAAATTACTGTGGAATGTTGTCAGAATAAAAAAATACTTTACTATATTAAATATTACTATTATGTTATAATGAGGTTTAAGATTAATAATTAATTGAAATAACTGCTTGATTACTAACTAACTATGTCATACCCTGTATGTGGTACACGAGCGTAAACAATGCCGGTGGTCAACAAGACAGTGTGTGAAAACCTGGGGAATAAATTATAAACTATTAAGCATCATAAACTACAGATGCTTACGAACCTGCAACAAAATAAAACATTGGCACAGCATACACTCATAAATCATACACGCATATCTTCGTACAATTATGATAGTGGAAATATTAAAATAAGTTGATGTTTAAAATACAAACATATCTTTACGCTGAAGAATTAAGTGTTATTGATATAATATATTTATATGATTCCTTTTTAGAAATCATTTAAAACATTTAGTAGTTTGGTATACTTAGTCGTAGAACTCCTAGAACTTGCACAATTAGTTATATTATTATCAAAACAATGTAATCATTTATCTGCATTAATTCGCTAGTATGTGAGCAATATATTTATATATATTATTAATAATGTTTAACTAAAAGAAAGAAATTAATTTGTACCTATGATGTATTCTGATCTGTCGCCTGTCAAAACCCGTCAAACATGTCTGCTGTTCATGTAGTGTGTGCACGTGAAAAGCATGCAGTGCTATTAGCCAATCAGATAAAGGGTACTTGACTGAGAAAACTAATAGAATAAATACTATTTGGCAGACAACAATATCTGACAAATACCTGCGAAATATTAAAATAACAAATTACATATTTACACAATATTAAAACATCATCTGCCACACCAGGCATCTCTTAAAGGGACTTCTGAGAACCTCTCTATACCAGGCATCTCTTAAAGGGACTGTTCTGAAAACCTCTCTATACCAGGCATCTCTAATGGGACTGTTCTGAGTGTCCTGCCATTGCAGCTTGTTTACGCTATACGGAGCCATTTGAATGACTAAATTTTCATCTTAAAGAGACAATATCACTATCTGTATAAACAACATGTTTGTTGTCGTCCCATAGTAGTAACCCAAACTGGATTTTACCGTCCAGTAAGTTTGTACATATGAAAAAAAAAAAGATATATTATAAAGTCAAATGAAAAGAGACTGCTACAGACATTAACACAAGGCCACAAACACATTGGACTGCAACAGACATTAACACAAGGCCGCAAACACATTGGACTGCAACAGACATTAACACAAGGCCGCAAACACATTGGACTGCTACAAACATTAACACAAGGCCGCAAACACATTGGACTGCAACAGACATTAACACAAGGCCACAAACACGTTGGATTGCTACAAACATTAACATATGGCAACAAATATACTGGATTTATAGGACACAAGTATTCTAAACAAGAAAATGGATGTAATATGTAATAGTAGTCGTCAAAAACATTACTAGTTGAGGGCAGGACGTAGCCCAGTGGTAAAGCACTTGCTTGATGCGCAGTTGGTCTGGGATTGATTCCAGCCAGTGCACCACGATTGGTATATCAAAGGCCATGGTATGTGCTATCTTGTCTGTGGGATGGTCCACATAAAAGATCCCTTGCTACTAATGAAAAAATGTAGCAGGTTTGCTCTCTGTGACTGTGTGAAAATGACCATATGTTTGACATCCAACAGCCGATTATTAATAAATCAATGCCCTCTCGTGGTGTCGTTAAACAAAACAAACTTCTTCTACTAGTTGGAAACATCTTACAATGGCTGCAAACTTGTGGCAGTCCCTTTAAAACTGGAATGTTTACTTGATCCTGTGGGTGTCTGGTTTAGAGGGGTTTCACTGTATTTAAGAAAAAAACTTGCCAATTTAGTAAGATATCAGATTCAATGTTAAAAGGCTGCTATAGCCTTGGTATTCAAATTATATCGGGTGAGTATAACCATTAATAATAACATTGGTGAAATAACTTCGTTTGCTATGATTCATGGTTGTGAACGACTACCCTTTAACAATCAGTTTTTAACTTATTTTGGATACTAAGAAAGATTAACTGTAATATTGATGTGGCTGCTTAAAATAGGTGGCTGGTTGGGCAGGTTTAACTTCTTCACAGTATCTTCAGTTTTGTTCCTGGTTTTTGTAGAACTGAAAGTTAACAATCGGAAGCTGATGGCCATAATCAAAGAGAGGCATTCATCACTGCAGGAGCAAGCCAAGTCATTCAGTAAGAATGAGAAGGGACAAAAGTAAGTTTTAACTTTGGTCTAGAGCTTTTAGATTATGGTAGCCCCTTTCCCATGGCTAGTGCTATTCTATGTTGGGCTAGTAATGAACTATCATTGCCATGCCCGACTGCAAGTGAAAAAAAGAGTCAAATGTTGCAGTTATGTTTATTTTGTAAATATGAATATTCTTTTATGAATATTTATTGTAACTCTTTATCTACTGGTAGCTTGCTACTGCTTCATGTTTCTTGTACATCAGTTTGTTCTTCAGAAACTCTTGTTTACTGTAGTGCATGCAGGGCTAACTCTGGGTCCGCAGAAAATTTCGCCAAATTATCTATCAAAACTTCAAAAACTGCAGAAACCCAGTTATTTTCTGACAGAATATCAATAATTTCATAAAATTATTTTGCTAAATTAAAATAAAATTTGCCAGTTTTTTAATTCGCAATTGACAAATTTTGCAAGTGACCGAGCTAGCCCTAACATGGATATTACACTAGCTAAATTCTTCTTTCATCGAGCAGTGATCATCAAATCAGTGACCTGCATTTGACCTTTTTAGGGCGGGACGTAGCCCAGTGGTAAAGCACTTGCTTGATTAGCGGTTGGTTTGGGATCGATCCCCCTCAGTGGGACCATTGGGCTATTTCTCATTCCAGCCAGTGCACCACAACTGGTATATCGAAGGCCGTGGTATGTGCAATCCTGTCTGTGGGATGGTGCATATAAAAGATCCCTTGCAGGTTTCCTATCTTAAGACTATATGTCAAATTACCAAATGAATCAATGTGCTCTAGTGGTGTCGTTAAACAAAAACAAAACTTTAAACTTTACCCTTTACCCTTTTTTTCCCCTACTTTTTTTTTTCTTTTTAATCTGACATGCACAGTCATCTCCATTGGGTGAACCAATAATAGGACAGCTATCATCTGCTGTCTTTGCAGTAAATTAAAATACAACAAATAAATGGTCAGTGACCCTGACTCTTGTTTTAAGGCAACATAAATTATATTCAGCTAATTATTTTCGGCTTCTATAGCTTTTTCCATTAGATTACACATTCCTTTAGTGTTTTGATCTGTTTATCAACTTAGACAATCTCAGTGTGTTTCTAGTCACCATGGTGTTGGTAGCACTGTGAACCCCTCTGAACTGATCACCCATTAGACCATGTAAAACAGTTTTAGTGATTATTCAGTTTACAGAGATTCTGTTCTGTACTAATATTTAAAAAGGGATCGTGATTGACATTCGGTTTTGATGGAATTTCAGTTTACTGAGAGTTGGATTTTGATGGCTTTCACTGTAGTTTAAAAAGCATTTTATGCAAATAAAGAAAAGGTACGAACCTCTGAAACTAAGTCATTGGATTTAAAAGAACTCAGTTTTTACATTTGTGTGTTTCCAGCATGAAGACTCATCTGCAGAAGCTCGTGGACAAGATAGTCATTCAGCGACAGGTTCTGAAGGGTGTCATTCTCGGGAGTGGGGTCAACTGGCAGCAGGATCCCACGATGAGAGAGCGAGTCATCAGACTTGGCGAGCCCTTAGACATCTAGGACAAGAACGGTGGTCGTTGGACTTGGCAAGCCTTTATACATAGGACAAGAAATACAGTTATCGGACTTAGCGAGCCCTTAGACATACATGACATACTTGCCAAGCTTGTAGACATATAGGACCAGACCAGACTGTCATCTGATTTGGCAAGCCCTTAGATATATAGGACAAGAAAGACTCATCAGACTCAGTGGGCCATTACAGATATAAGACAAGAAAGACTGTCATCAGCCTTGGCGAGCCCTTAGACATAGGACAAGAAAGACTCATTGGACTTGGCAAACCCTTAGACATGTGGGACAAGAAAGACTGTCATCGGGTTTGGCGAGACCTCAGACATATGGGACAAGAAAGTCAGTTATTTTTATAACTTGGTTTGTGAGAGTTGTTGAACATATAGGACAAGACCAAGAATAAATACAGCTTATTTAATGTTGGATAGTAATACTTATGACTTGGTCTGAATGAGCCGGCAGACACAGGACAGGAGCAGGACTAGTTTGCTTCCTGTCAGACCAACAGTAGAGCTTCGGCTTGATCAGAGCATGACTCCAGACAACACGTTTAATTGATGTTGGTCAATATACTTGTATATCTGTCTTGTCATGCCTTCATTGGACATACAGAACAAGAGTAGGGCTGAAAACAATGTTGGACAGTGTTAAATCAAACTTTGGTCTTGATGAGCCATTGTACAGACAGGGCAAGATCAGGGATAGATGCAACTAGTTAGTGAGTTTTGGTTCAAACAGGACAAGATCAGGGATAGACACAACTAGTTAGTGAGTCATTGTATAGACAGGACAAGACCATGGATAGACACAACTAGTTAGTGAGTCATTGTATAGACAGGACAAGACCATGGATAGACACAACTAGTTAGTGAGCCATTGTACAGACAG
>NC_054700.1:32628659-32636159 GCF_016097555.1 Gigantopelta aegis
AGGACACATATTTATACAACCCACAGTAATTTAGGGTACATATAACCTTGAAAATAATCCAACCCAGATATAATTTAATACTAATCAGGGGCCTAATTCACTAAACTCTCGCAACTTTGCGATCTTGCAGTGCAATGCTAAAATACTTGCAAAGAGGATGCTTTGTTGTCTAGCAGAGCCTAAGAGACCTTTGTGAATTACGCCCCTGGAGCCTAATTCACTAAACTCTCGCAACTTTGCGATCTTGCAGTGCAATGCTAAAATACTTGCAAAGAGGATGCTTTGTTGTCTAGCAGAGCCTAAGAGACCTTTGTGAATTACGCCCCTGGAGCCTAATTCACTAAACTCTCGCAACTTTGCGATCTTGCAGTGCAATGCTAAAATACTTGCAAAGAGGATGTTTTGTTGTCAAGCAGAGCCTAAGAGACCTTTGTGAATTACGCCCCTGGTTTGCATGTTATGCTTCTAAAAGTGTGTGGCTCCTGCTTTAGTTAGCTGCGATGACGAAAATGCTGCATATTATTTGTTTTAATTACAGTGAGATGCCATTTTCCATTAACACATTGACCAATAATGAATGAAAACGCCCCGTAACATGTTAAAGGGACATTCCTGAGTTTGCTACAATTTTAAAGATGTTATTGACTAACAGAAACTTTTAATGATTATAATTACACATCAAATATTATCTTCTGCATAAAATATTAATTGCTGTATATTAAACTTTTTTTGATCGTTCTAATATTTGTGCTAGGTTAAATTTCATTTTATTTCCTAAAATATATTTTTGTCGTACGTACAAAATTATTTAAAAACAAAGTCCATTTTAGGCGTCTTACAAATATTAAGACGACCAGAAACACATTGAATATACAGACACTGAGTTCTCTTAGGCTCTGCTAGACAACAAAGCATCCTCCTTGCTAGTCTTTTAGCATTGCACTGCGAGATCGCAAAGTTGCGAGAGTTTAGTGAATTAGGACCCAAGGATGTGTGAATTCAACAACTTGAGGTAACAAGCTGACTCACAAAATAACAACGTGGATCATGTATTACAAGGAAACAAATACATAAACTAATACTGTTACGTTTCAATGTGGGTCACTATATAAATAAGAATCATAATGCTAAATTATCAACGAAAATATCAAATATGAACAATACTAAAAGAGTTAACATTTCTTCTTTTAATGTAACAAATTAAGACATACACAGTGCTTTGAAGAAATATCTAAATTTCTATGGTAAATATTTGATTTTTATCACTGGTGTTTGTTGCATTGGAATGCTATTCTGCATCTTATAATTTATTTAGTAAACCTTATTTCGCCAAGCAACAAAAATTGATTTTTGATAAAGGTTCTCTGAAATGTTTATTAGAACGCAATGCTACCATGACATTATGTGGAATTTCCCCCAACTCAAGTTTAACTTATTAACTTTACTGTTTATTATATTTTAATGTATTATTCTTAACACATTAGTCAAAAAGACTAATGCACTGGCGTACGAAGCGGGGGTGGGGTGGGGGTGATGGGGGGTGGGGTGGGTGGGGGGGGGGGGGGGCACCAGCAACGATGTGTGTGATCTCTTAGGTGTCGTTAAAGGCTTAGTACCAGTTCAATTTAATTTGTCAAACTATTAATTGTCCTACCTTTGTTTGGATCCAAAATCAAGTCGAAAGGAAAGTAAATTGTCAGTGTAGAGTAATGAATCACAACGACTATAAATACATTTTCCAAAAACAAACTTATTAAACATGTCATTTATATTTTGAACAATAGATATGTGTTTCAACTTGAACGCAGGATTACATAATTGTTTTCGAATGTGCGTTTAAGTTTTTCTTTTCCTTCCTTCCTTCCTTCCTTCTTTCTTTTTTCTGTCTTTTTCTTCTCTCTCTCTCTCTCTCTCTCTCTCTCTCTCTCTCTCTCTCTCTCTCTCTCTCTCTCTCTCTCTCTCTCTCTCTCTCTCTCTCTCTCTCTCTCTCTCTCTCTCTCTTGCTTTTTTGTTTCTTTGTTGTTTTTGTTGTTTTTGATCTGTCACGTTTCATGTTAAAGTAATATAATAATATGAAATGACAGGAGTCAGTCGGGTATGTACTGTTATTATATAGACTTATTTCAGTGTACGTCAAATGGAAAATATTAAAAAAGAAAGCTTGCTTTAAAGGGACAGATCCTAGTTTCAACACGTGAAAAGTAACACTAAATTTCAGTAATCTACAAACCTGTAACTCATTTGGATAAAGTTACAATTGAGTGAAACACGAGCCTGTGGCTTTGAAATAGTGAAATACCCTCTGAAAACGGACTAAAACTCGACTCCCATAACTGTTACTTCTCAGACGCACGTGCGTTTTTAAAGAAATTTATCAGAAATGCATTTTGTGATATTAAAAACACCAGGATGACCAAAGACACTTCGAATGTACGGAAATTGATAATCAAAACCATAAAATCTAAGTAGAGTATGATTTCAGTTACAAAAAACGCTATAATAGTAAAAAATATACCGTAGTGTTTAAAAACTAGGGTATGTCCCTTTAAGAGACATTCCTAACTTGGTAGTCCGGCTAACGGAGTCTTTTTTACGATTAAAGTACATATACTCAAAGTAAGTCAATATTTTGGCGCTGAGAATATCATTTCCTGGAGTTTACATCTTAAAATGTCGTCTTCTTGTTTAATTTGTACACAATTACAATGGCTACAAAGGCAGGACTATCCTCAAACTTCGAATACGGGAGACACAATAGCTTGATAGGGCGGAACGTAGCCCAGTGGTAAAGCGCTCGCCTGATGTGGGGTCGGTCTAGGATCGATCCCCGTCAGTGGGCCCATTAGACTATTTCTCACTGCAGCCAGTGCACCATGACTGATATATCAAAGGCCGTGGTATGTGCTACCCTGTCTGTGGGATGGTGCATATATTGATATTAATGAACAAATGAAGCGGGTTTCCACTCTAAGACTATATGTCAACATTACCAAATGTTTGATATCCACAATAGCTGATGAATAATAAATCAATGTGATCTAGTGGTGTCGTTAAACAAAACAAACTTTTAAACTTAAAATTGAGTGTTTATGAATGTGTTTCTTTACAAGGGGGGGGGGGGGGGGGGGGGGGGGGGGGGGCAATAGCCTGATCGACTGAGTATTTTGTGGGGAATGTGCCTGTATAATTTAACGTGCGCGTTACTGCACTTCAAACGTGTCTAGTAACCAGACTATGATTCACCGAAACACGTCGTATATTTAAAGGACTTCTTGTTAAAGGTCCGTTTGTTATGTTTACCTACTCCACTAGAGTACATTGATTTATTAATCATCGGCTATTTTGGATGTCAAACATTTTGTAATTTTGATATAATATAGTCTTAGAGAGAAAACCACCTACATTTGTTCGTTAATAGCAAGGGATAGTCATGGTGCACTGCTGGAACGGGAAATAGCCCAATGGGCCCACTGGCGGGGATCGATTCTAGACCGACGTAGTCCACTGGTAAAGCGCTAGCCTGATGCATGGTCGGTCTAGGATCGATCCCTGTCAGTGGGCCAATTGGGCTCTTTGACATTCCAGCCAGTGCGCAACAAGTGCTAGTGGGGTGGTACAAATAAAAGATCCCTTGCTACTAATAGAAAAATGTTGCGGGTTTCGTCTCCAAGACAATATGAGAAAATTACCAAATGTACCAATAGCCGATGATGAATAAATCAATGTGCTCTAGTGGTGTCGTTAAACAAAACAAACTTCTTTTTTTATAAATACAGATACTGATGTTCTCAACAGGAAAATATCTTTAATATATCATTTTAGTCATCAACATATGTAAACATATGTAACAGAAAAATCAACCTCCACTGACGGGATTTGAACCACGGACTCTCAGTATGAGAATCCAGCGTTCTATCAACTGAGCTAATACGGAAACCCCCTCTAGCTACTGGTCAGGTCAGGTCAGAGGGTTTTACGTGCAGATTCAGAGCAAGATGTTGTAGCGCACGCCTGTCATGGGCATAGCTCCCCTGTCCAGGACACCGGCCTCGGTGGCGTCGTGGCAGGCCATCGGTCTACAGGCTGGTAGGTACTGGGTTCGGATCCCAGTCGAGGCATGGGATTTTTAATCCAGATACCGATTCCAAACCCTGAGTGAGTGCTCCGCAAGGCTCAATGGTAGGTGTAAACCACTTGCACCGACCAGTGATCCATAACTGGTTCAACAAAGGCCATGGTTTGTGCTATCCTGCCTGTGGGAAGCGCAAATAAAAGATCCCTTGCTGCCTGTCGTAAAGAAGAGTAGCCTATGTGGCGACAGCGGGTTTCCTCTAAAAACAGTGTCAGAATGACCATATGTTTGACGTCCAATAGCCGATGATAAGATTAAAAATCAATGTGCTCTAGTGGCGTCGTTAAATAAAACAAACTTTACTTTTTACTGTCCAGGACAGGAAAAGGGTTGGGGTGGGTGGGAGAGGGGACCGCCCGCACTGGCATGTGCAAGGGAGCACCAGCAGTCCGACCGGAGTCGGTAGCGTGCGGGGGATCTAGCCACTGCCAGTAGGAGCACTTTATACCAACACTGCCACACATATTCCAGTGATAACAAGACCCTTTAATCGATTATTAAGCACATTTATCATCCATTAAAGACTTTTGTAGGAGATATCGCTTCTTTTTGTTACATCACTGTGTATGTTTCAATGCTAAACCAATCATTAGTGACGTAAAGCCACTGTCGTTCTGCCAGTTAACGAGTCTACTGCTGCCAAATCATTCAACCCACATTACTGACATTGTTTACAATTGTCACAAATGAAAAGAAAAGAAATGATTTATTTAACGTCGCACTCAATACATTTCAAATGAAAAGAATGATAATGGATGATAAAAAGAATACCCCCCCCCCCCCCCCCCCCCCCCCCCCCCCCCTTCTCGTGTCTTGTGATATCATAATTTATCAACACTCGTTAATAAAAGTATAAAAATCCTCGGCAGGCCTCGGAATTCATACTTTTATCAACTCGTGCTGATAAATAGAGGTTATTACCAGAGTGTTTTTCGGTATCGTCAATATCATATATTAGGAATTAAAAGTGTATTATATTGAGCCTCTGGTGATAATACATTATAATAATACATTATTTTTGTTCCTAATATATGATATTGACGATACCGAAACACACGAGGGTAATAATCTCTTTATCATATAATATCAAGCTTAATACAACGTGTTTTTGTAAACTGTCACGCAACTTTAATTCCAGTCCGCCATTACTAGATATTCAAATGACATAAGAATATGTGGCGCGGTGTCTTTTTGAATGGAAATGAAGTCAAAATAAACTAGTGCTTAACGTTTTTTGTTTTCTGAACGCTGGACAGCTTTCGGTGTAAAATTGCAATTGAAATGATTTTATTTGATTACTATGAATGCATACGTCAATTATGGAGTGTCATCCTAGTACGTTTGTTTAAATGTCAATAAACGTAGTGCCGTGACCTCGATTAATTTACATCAAATTTGCAAAGTTATCAAATTCTTAAAGTATGTGATCTGAAAAATATCACATACTTTGATTGCATTGAAAATGTATGATATTATATGATAAATTATGATATCACAAGACACTCGGGGAGTATTCTCTATTTGCCATTCTAGTGTTATTCCAACTAGCCTATAATGCTTCGTCCGTAGAGTGCACGTTTTACAAATGGAAACTTGTCTTGTAGAGTGTAGCATGGAACAGATTGTAGCTGTTTCCCAGGAATTTTTGTTTCTCTTTTGTGGTCGTAACTATTGCTTTTGCATATGTCCACCTTGTAATTCACAGAACCGGCAAACTCATATTCAACAAACGTCCCTTTCGGAGTGGAAACACAATCGACTTGTTGTAGATGGAAGTCAGTCTCCAGCGCCTGTCGGTATCCCAGATGTGAGTATCGTTTTCAAAGTAAAAACTTATATCGAGAAACGACCATTTCCAGCTTTTAGATTTTATTGCTTTCGACAAAATGGAATAAAACTTCCAACGAATTTTCGTTGAAATATCGAGGGTGAATAACGGTCCAAGGTCAGACAAGGTCGAGCGGAGATCTGATCTTTGTCTAAAAGGAACAATCACGTCAATGTCGTCGTCCCAAGGAACAATTCCACGATGTCGGTACGATCTCAGTAGACTCCCCGCATACAAGAAATACGTCACGTTGGCAGATTCCATCTCTAACGCAAATCATTCTAGTATTATCTTAGCAACCTGCATGTCATTTTTGGTCATTCTTCTTAAAAAAGCTTCAAAGCGAGACGTGTCATTTGAAGAAAACTGTCGATATTGTTTCAACCTAGCGGCACTTGCATGTACATGTAGGACTACATGCAAATAAAACAATACGGCCATTAGAAACACAAACAAGATCACATACAGTAACACGTTTGTCTTTTTCAGCAGCATATTGTATCTAACGTTAAAATGTTACCAAGTTGACAACTGTAACTTAATGCTTGTTAAAATCTAAATTAAAATACGAGATGCTGGGACAGACACAATAGAATATCGTGTTGTTGGGCGTTGAAGCATAATTGAAGCATACATCACTATTTCCGTTAATTTACAGCGCCCTCTTATCCACTATTGTATGAGCAATTACACATCAGACATTTTGCAACTTGGGGCTAGACTGTTGTGAGTGAGATCAAGGGCGTGAAGAGCCCGACTTTCTAGGGTGGGCAGTTTCCGGGGGCATGCATTCCCCCCATTAGAGTTGTGAAAACTAGATATAAAAAAATGCAATTTCCTATACTATACAAGTAAAATTCTTCGTGACATATGCTAGTAAATGGAACATTTTTTAATTGTATTTTTCACGACGTATAATGTTTTTGTGCGACACTGAATATATATATATATATATATATCTGTGTCTGTGTGTGTGTGTGTGTGTGTGTGTATGTGTATGTGTATGTCTATGTCTATGTGTGTGTGTGTGTGTGTGTGTGTGTGTATATATATATATATATATATATATATATATATATATATATATATATATATATATATATACATGTATATATATGATTCGTCACGAGTATTTTTTAATATGGAAAATATCAACCGAGTCTATGTTAATCCGTATTTGTTGAGGCTCTGCCGAGACAAATACCGATTAACTATACGAGGTTGATATTTTACATATTAAAAAACACGAGTAACGAATTCTATTTATCCTATAACACTTCTAAACTAACATTCTAATTACTTTTTTTTTTAGTAAATCACAGTACTAAATTTTCGCCATCGATAATATGACGTCATCACGATTAGCACAGATTAGTTTGACGTCACGCATTTTAAACAAATCTTTGAAAACGTTACGCTCAGGTACACAGGTCTTGTTGGCTTGTAAGCAAATGACCCAACCACAGCAACAAATTACCTAGAGACCTTGCAGATTTGCATACCATTATCAACCGGGTTAATAAAGTAAATTATCACATGG
>NC_054700.1:32641159-32666159 GCF_016097555.1 Gigantopelta aegis
TTGCTGTGGCCGCTTAATACAGGTATTTTAACGATTTGGGATCCGATTTGGGTGGCCGCTAGCCGCGTTAGACAGGTGACCGCTTATTACAGGTGCATTTACGTTATAAATCGTTTGGGAGGGGAAAAGTGGCCGCTTAAGGCAGGTAACCGCTGAATACAGGTGGCCGCTAGGACAGGTTTGACAGCTTTTCTGTGAGCACGGTCTATAAACACCACAGTATCATGTCCCAAATCGATAGATAGAAATGCTTGTAATTATTTTACAATTACCCACTGTACGATCCAATGAGATATTTCGTTACAATTACAATCACAAATATTCATTTTTAAGAAATCTTCTTTTCCTGTATCTTTTCTTAGTCTTCTTTTTCTTTTTGCAAAGTATTATATTCAGGTGACTATGCAGTATAGGTCTTTACATTAAAAAAAATGGCTGATCTGGTTTGACTCCATTGGTAACACGCTAACGTAAACTTCTAGAGGGCTTCGGGGGCATGTTGCGACGGAAAAAATTTTAAGACTACATTTCCTAAAATGTAATTTTCTGGATTTCTCAAGTAAAATTTATCATGACAAATGCAGGTGAGTCGTTCTTTGCTAGTGCAAAAATGAAGTTTTAAATGTAATCAAAATTGATTTATTTTATGTTTTTGTTTTTAGGTGCAAAATCTTGTTTCATTAAATTAAAGGCAACAGAACAAGTGCTTCCTGTATAACCTTATAATTAGTAACTGGAAAGACAGGCGTAACTGCATTACATAGTGACACTGCAGTAGCTGTATCAGGGGTATTAACAAGCAAACTAACATATCTCAGAGTGAAACTCTGACAACAATTTGTTAGAAGTATCTTGTGCCAAGTTTAGCATTTCGCTTTTTTTTTTTTTTATCACTACGGTTACATAGCATACATTGGCCGTGACACCGTAACGCAAATTACACTTGCATTGAAGCATTTAATACAAAAACAATTATAGAGTATAACTGGTTACTGTCTTCAAATATCCTGCGAAGGTTATAGGTAGTACTAAACCAAATAACTTCCGGCTGTGTCAAAGTTCGAGGTGCACCGAACTTTTGATAGAGAAGTGAACACAAGTCCTGTGATTGATGATACATGTGAGTGTGTTAGTTGTAAAAAAAAGTTTCATCCGGGCAAAAAATGTATGCAATTTTATTTCATCTAGTACCACTGTGTCAAGTAGCCTTGTGCTTGAAACATGTATGGGGTACCTGTAAAAAAAAAAAGTCCTCGACTTTTGTGCGGAACTAGGGTAGTCATAGACGCTGCCCGTTATCTCAGAAATGAGCAGCTTGACCCCATTTTTTTCTGATTCACTTTAAGGGTGAGGGGTGGTAGTATTTATATCCGTGGCGTTTATGTTGACTGATACGCTACAGGTACAAGTTTTAGCCACATATGTTACTATTGTCGTCTATGAGATTTGATTTGGTAGTATACACCCTAGAATGAGCATGATAGGCCTGAGATTAAAGTTATCTTCCCATTTGGTTGTGGAAAATCCAGAAATTTGTCCGCGCAAGTAGTCTGCTGTTTGGCTGTTTGAGGAAGAAATGGTACACTATAACGATAATTGGTTAATTAACATTAGGCACGAATTGTATTCACTTGGATTGAACTATATTTGGAATTTATCGTATATTGACGACAGTATTTACATTATAATCAAAGAAAGGATATTAGATACTTTTAAGCAATTATGTTACATTAAAACAATGACAACGTCTAGAGGACTTTTATATCAACATTTATTAAATGAATTTAGATTACAAACGTATTTAAGATTGCCAATGGAAACGCGATATATAAAAGAAATATGTAAGATTAGAATATGCGCTCATAAATTAAATGTAGCATCTGGCAGGTATCGAAACATTGAACGATCAGAAAGAATATGTACTCTGTGTAACGCTAATGCCACAGAAGATGAATATCACAATACAAGGATTTGCGTTGTAAATATATAAAAAAATTATTATTATAAAAGGACAAGTGTGTATCGTTTTATACAGTTATTAACCACCAGTAACAATAAGGAATTGAATAACTTAGGCAAATATTTAGTGCAAGCGAATACAATGGGAGATCGGTTAATACAGGATAATAGTTAATGTAATAAATGTAACTTATATCACTTCATTTGTCCATGATTATATATAAACCACACCCACCATTGTTTTGCACGTGTGTATTTTGTATAACTATGTTGTATTATTTATGTTATGTATTCAGCTGATGAGTTGTAAAACTCAAAGCAAATAAAGAACTTGACTGTGATTATTTCATGGCAGACAGCTATGAAGTGGCAACTATTTGACTGAAGTGACAGGGGAGAGCATATAGTTTGTAAACATGTGTAACTTGTTGACATTGAAGACTTTGTTTGTGGTAATTCTGGCCCATGCAAAAGTAGTGTTTTTTGTATAAAATGGGTGTACTCCGACCAGGTTTAGTGGGTGTGTTTGTTTAAACCGATATCCTGGGAGAAAGAGCTGGACAACAGGGGTTGTCCTTTTCAGGGTATGTGTCCCCCAGGCAGGCAAAGGTACATACAAAAATCCATGGGCCTGCTGATATTAATAAAAAATGTTATATCTACTAAGGCTATATAGAACCATATAGCGTAATTAACTGTGGTCTGTGGCCAGAATGAAGCAGAACATAATTTCTATTCTGAATTAAGTGGATCCTCTGTGAACACTACTTATTTACGGAAACAATCTCAAGTACTGTCTTAGTGTTCGTCAGTGGGTCTGATGAACAGAAATAAGGGCGGGAATTTTAACGGGGAGGGGAGGAAGGGGGCGGGTACATTTATTTGGGTGGTCAAGTCATGATCCCCCAGAAAATATATTCAAAAAGAAAAAGAAAAATTGTTTCGGGGGTGGGAGGAGGTCGACTCCCCGGCCCCTTCTTCCCCGTTGCAGACTTGCCTGATGGGATCTCACCAAAACTCACCAGAAAAGAGTGACTGTAACCAAACCCCTCATTCATTGTATCAGGGGTCTACAGGCTGGTAGGTACTGGGTTCGGATCCCAGTCGAGGCATGGGATTTTTAATCCAGATACCGACTCCAAACCCTGAGTAAGTTCCCCGCAAGGCTCAGTGGGTAGGTGTAAACCACTTGCACCGACCAGTGATCCATAACTGGTTCAACAAAGGCCATGGTTTGTGCTATCCTGCCTGTGGGAAACGCAAATAAAAGATCCCTCGCTGCTAATCGGAAAGAGTAGCCCATGTAGTGGCGACAGCGGGTTTCCTTTCAAAATCTGTGTGGTCCTTAACCATATGTCTGACGCCATATAACCGTAAATAAAATGTGTTGAGTGCGTCGTTAAATAAAACATTTCTTTCTTTCTTTCATTGTATCAGGAAGTTACTGACATTCAGTCTCACATTATTGGTATTCTGTCCCATATTACATCTTTCTTTCTTTTTTTTCTTTTTTTCTTTTTTTTATATACATATTTATTGTCCCAGATCATATAGCAGTGTCGGGTTTGGAAGGCCCGAATCACTGCTTTACATTTGTATCCATGGTCTAAGCAGCAACAAACTGTTAAAAATAACAAAAACTAAAAGAAACTGATTCAGGGTGAAGTTCAATGCATGCATACAGATGAACATGGACAGTGATCTATAATATAACTATTGTTATGATCCGAAATTTAAACGGGAACAGAGAAAATATCGAATAAGAATGATGAGAATCAGTAAAGGATTTAGAAGAAGAAGAAGAAGAAGAAGAAGAAGAAGAAGAAGAAGAAGAAGAAGAAGAAGAAAAACACAAGTGTGACGGGACATGCTCTTAAATTTGTTTTCGCCTGTGGCAATTTTAATTGTGTTAGAGGGCCGTGTGCAGTTTAATTGCACTTAAGCCCAGATGGGCAACTTGTTACGTAATACTTCGCGCGATCGGGCATTCCAATATGCACTTAGTCCAGCTGTGGAGGCCATGTGGCGAGTAGTTACGTAATACCTCTGCGAGTGCGGTTTTTACAACCGTGATTTGGCGACGATGGCGTCAGTAAGTCTGACGATCAGAGAGGAATAATACCGCTTGGCCGCGGTGGAAATATCAGATGATAGGGGGAGGTACCGCCTTGTACCCCCAGGCGAATTCTGATTTTTATAATAAATAGCTAGTTTTTAGAGATATCGAAGAGAACGGAAAAGGAAGCTTCCCGGGAACGTTAGTCCGTTTGGACTTTGGTAAATATCTGCTCTGTGTATAACCTTGATGTGATTGATGTGACTTTAAAATTTTGATACTGTATTATACCAATATTCTTTAGACAGTGTCTTCGGTCATCTGACGAAGTAAATCGTAGACTTTTTGTTCTAACATTATATGAGTATTTGGTAATATAAAGCTTAGCCAGTCATCCTAGAGGACCTAGGTAAACTGTAGGTTATTGTCTTTATTGTGATAGGTACCAGTATTAATTCTGTGTTACAAGATTACTGAACGAGTAGTAAGGGTTAATTAAAAATTAACCAGTTAGGAATGGTGTTGTAATTCCTTTATTAATTAACTTCTCCTGGAAGCGTTTCTCAATTATCACACGTGTGGGTGTGGTGTAACGGTGAAGTGATTCGCATATTGTGTAACTAGACACCTAGAGATTAACTAATTAAGTGATCAGTTCTGGGTTGTTATTATTGTTGTTATTAATTAACTACTACGGCTGTACATTTGTCAGCGTAGGTTAATACAGATTCCAAAGTGTATTGTGTTTTGTTGTGTTTCTAGTGAGCTAAACGTCCTATAATAATATATACTTTATATAAGATCGTATCTCTGATCATACCTAGAGACGAGCCATACTAGGGTTTAACAGCCTGTTACAGAGAGATCTAATAGATATACAGTTAGGAGAGATATTTTGATAATCGTGTTTTATTCAGTTACGGGAATTATAGAATCCCCGTGACAGGAGTAGAAAATTTCCCGTGACAGGAGTAGAAAATTGGGGCGCTCGTCCCGGATCTGAAACGGGACATGCATATTTAAAAAAAAGTATTGTTTGTAAATGGGGGCTTTATAAATTAATTTTTACAAATTTACTCGAAGTAGCACGTTGTTCACTAGAAAATTAATAATAAGTGCGTCATATCTAAAAATGGATAAGAATTTGCTGGATAGGCCTACGCTCAGTGTAGTGGAGATTAAGCGAGCACGTAAGGCCGAGTTAGTTGAAATCGCGGGTGAGCGAGAAATTGATTTAACATCAGCTAAAACCTTAGGTGATATAAAGACAATTATTATCCAGGAAGTTTTTGGTGATAGGCCTGTTATGGAAGACAGTGAGATTGTTCCAGAGATAGAGATAAATGAGTTAAGTGTGGAACAACAATTAGCTTTTAAAAAGCTTGAGTACGAAAGAGATGAGAAAGAGAGAGAAAGAGAAGAACGTGCATTAGAGAGAGAGAGAGAGAGAGAGAGAGAGAAAGAGAAGAGAGGGAGAGAGAAGATAGAGATAGAGATAGGGAAGATAGAGAGAGGGATAGAGAAAGGGAGAGAGAGAGAGAGAAGATAGGGATAGAGAGAAATAGAGAAAGAGAGAGAAAGAGAAGATAGGGATAGAGAGAAAGAAGAAAGGAATAGAGAATTCCAGTAGGAAAAATTAAAAGTGGAACATGAGTTAAAGTTGAATACTGAAGAAGTTAGACGTGAGGCAGGAAATGGTTTTAACATGTCGGAGGCTTATAGATCAGTGCCTGTATTTGATGACCAGGAGTAGATATGTTTTTCCAACTTTTTGAACGGGCCGCTAAGCAGCTAAATTGGCCGCAGTCTAAGTGGACATTGTTAGCCGTGTCTAAGTTTAAGGGGAAGGCTAGTGTAGCTTATAATTCAATGAGTGATGAGCGAGCAAGTCAGTACGACCTAGTTAAGGCGGCGGTGTTGAGGGCGTATGAATTACGACCTAAGGATTATCGTTTACGGTATAGCGAGTTGAGAAAAACGCAGGGTCAGTCTTATAGTGAGTTTGTGGTTAAGAAGGCAGGGTTGTTTGATAAATGGGTGATTTCTCATCAGGTAGAGTCATATACCGAGTTACGGGAGTTGTTGATCTTACAGGACATTAAAAATGGATTACCAGTTAGCTTACGTATTCACTTAGAGGATCGTGAAGTCAAAAAGATAGAGGAGGCAGGCATAGTGGCAGATGATTACGTGTTAATACACAAAGCTCAGGCAGTACCGGGTAGCTCTTTACAACAGGGTGATAAGAAGAAATTTCAGCCAGGTTTTTCCCGGGAAAGTAACTATCGGGGAGAGTCATCTAGTTGGTCAGCTAGTCAGGCAAGGAATGCACCCGGTGGGCAAAGTAAGGATAGGCCTGCATTATCAGCCAATGCACGAACTTTTCGTCCACATTGCAGTTACTGTAAAAAGGATACCCATCTTATCGGGGACTGTTTTAAAAGGAAACGCGATAATGCGCAAGTGGTCGGTTTAGTGAGGTCAGCTCCGTTAGCGAGAGAGTTAATGGTTAGTCCCATGGCAGAGGAAGTAAACCCGTATGTGTCCACTGTTATGGTTTGTGATGTGAAACAAGAGTTGTGTCCTAAGGCAATATCAATCTATAGAGATACCGGGTGTAGTCAGAGTTTGATCACGCAAGAGTGTTTAGCTGGTATTGAAAATTGGGGGCTTTTCTACTCCTGTCACGGGGATTCTATAATTCCCGTAACTGAATAAAACACGATTATCAAAATATCTCTCCTAACTGTATATCTATTAGATCTCTCTGTAACAGGCTGTTAAACCCTAGTATGGCTCGTCTCTAGGTATGATCAGAGATACGATCTTATATAAAGTATATATTATTATAGCACGTTTAGCTTACTAGAAACACAACAAAACACAATACACTTTGGAATCTGTATTAACCTACGCTGACAAATGTACAGCCGTAGTAGTTAATTAATAACAACAATAATAACAACCCAGAACTGATCACTTAATTAGTTAATCTCTAGGTGTCTAGTTACACAATATGCGAATCACTTCACCGTTACACCACACCCACACGTGTGATAATTGAGAAACGCTTCCAGGAGAAGTTAATTAATAAAGGAATTACAACACCATTCCTAACTGGTTAATTTTTAATTAACCCTTACTACTCGTTCAGTAATCTTGTAACACAGAATTAATACTGGTACCTATCACAATAAAGACAATAACCTACAGTTTACCTAGGTCCTCTAGGATGACTGGCTAAGCTTTATATTACCAAATACTCATATAATGTTAGAACAAAAAGTCTACGATTTACTTCGTCAGATGACCGAAGACACTGTCTAAAGAATATTGGTATAATACAGTATCAAAATTTTAAAGTCACATCAATCACATCAAGGTTATACACAGAGCAGAAATGATATTTACCAAAGTCCAAACGGACTAACGTTCCCGGGAAGCTTCCTTTTCCGTTCTCTTCGATATCTCTAAAAACTAGCTATTTATTATAAAAATCAGAATTCGCCTGGGGGTACAAGGCGGTACCTCCCCCTATCATCTGATATTTCCACCGCGACCAAGCGGTATTATTCCTCTCTGATCGTCAGACTTACTGACGCCATCGTCGCCAAATCACAGTTGTAAAAACCGCACTCGCAGAGGTATTACGTAACTACTCGCCACATGGCCTCCACAGCTGGACTAAGTGCATATTGGAATGCCCGATCGCGCGAAGTATTACGTAACAAGTTGCCCATGTGGGCTTAAGTGCAATTAAACTGCACACGACCCTCTAACACAATTAAAATCGCCACAGGCGAAAACAAATTTAAGAGCATGTTCCGTCACAACAAGACAGATATAGATGGCATAAGAAGAAGGAAAGAAGTTGTTTTGAATTAAATAAGACATGAAACTCTGCGATATCCAAACAAGCCACGCACTAAATCAGTCCCAATATATATTGCTACATGTATATATGTATACATTATATTTTCTTAATATTAATTATATCTATATTACTATCACTCACTCATTAAAGAGGTTGAGCCATGGGGACCATTCTTTAATAGATTTTTCATAATTGCATTTTTTAAATAGAATATATCTTTCTATTTAAATTTTTGTGTGCAATATGTTTTTAATGGCAGTGATTTCTAAGCATTTTTTCTGTATTTTTGTACAGTAAATATAGTATTTTATATTAATAATTAGCCAATTAAGAAAGTTATCTTTTTTATTATTTATGAAACCAAACATGATATTATTTTTAGTAAAAGTAATTATATTCCCAGTCTTAGTTAATATCCAGGCCCATATTACATCTTTGTAGAGACATTTTGACACTAATAGTGATTGGGTTCGTAGTCCAGTGGTAAAACGCTCGTTTGATGCGCGGTCGGTCTGGGATCGATCCCCGTCGGTGGTCCAATTGGGCTAGTTTTCGTTCCAGCCAGTGCTCCACGACTGATATATCAAAGGCCGTAGTAGGTGCTATCTTGTCTGTTGGATGTTGCAAATAGAAGATCTCTTGCTACTAATAAAAAAATGTAAACTATAGATCGTGTAGTCGAGTAGTCAGAAGTAGTAGAAATAGTAGTAATAACAGTTGTAATAATAGTAGTAGTAGTAGTAGTAGTAGTAGTAGTAGTAGTAGTAGTAGTAGTAGTAGTAGCAGCAGCAGTAATACTACTAGTAGTAGTAATAGAAGTAGTAGTAGTCGTAATAGTGGTAGTACTAGTAGCAATGGTTGTAATAGTAATGGTAGTAGTAGTAATGGTTGTAGTAATAGTAATGGTTGTAGTAGTAATGGTTGTAATAGTAATGGTAGTAGTAGTAATGGTTGTAGTAGTAATGGTTGTAGTAGTAATGGTTGTAATAGTAATGGTTGTAGTAGTAGTAATGGTTGTAGTAATAGTAATGGTTGTAGTAGTAATGGTTGTAGTAATAGTAATGGTTGTAGTAGTAATGGTTGTAATAGTAATGGTTGTAGTAGTAATGGTTGTAGTAGTAATGGTTGTAGTAATAGTAATGGTTGTAGTAGTAATGGTTGTAGTAATAGTAATGGTTGTATTAGTAATGGTTGTAATAGTAATGGTTGTAATAGTAGTAATGGTTGTAGTAATAGTAATGGTTGTAGTAGTAATGGTTGTAGTAATAGTAATGGTTGTAGTAGTATGGTTGTAGTAGTAATGGTTGTAGTAGTAATGGTTGTAGTAATAGTAATGGTTGTAGTAGTAATGGTTGTAGTAATAGTAATGTGTTTGCTGTATTTGGAGAATCGCATATCCGTTTATTTGGTCGGTGTTTGCTGTATTTGAAGAATCGCACATCCGTTTATTTGGTCGGTGTTTGCTGTATTTGGAGAATCGCACATCCGTTTATTTGGTCGGTGTTTGCTGTATTTGGAGAATCGCACATCCGTTTATTTGGTCGGTGTTTGCTGTATTTGGAGAATCGCATATCCGTTTATTTGCTCGGTGTTTGCTGTGTTTGGAGAAATGTTTCTTTTACAAAATATATTATTTTAAATAATGCTTTCAGACCCATTTTTGATAAATGAAATAAAACAGTAATTACCTTTTATTGTTTTGATATCAATTTCCGTACATCCGAGTATTTCTGGGCACTGTGGTGTTTTAAAAAAAAGAAAGACATGTTTTATTTAACGACGCACTCGACACATTTTATTTACGGTTATGTGGAGTCAGACATATAGTTAAGGACCACACAAATATTGAGAGAGGAAACCCGCTGTCGCCACTTCATGGGCTACTCGTTTTGATTGACAGCAAGGGATCTTTTATATGCACCATCCCATAGAGAGGATAGTACATACCACGGCCTTTGATATACCAGTCGTGGTGCACTAGGTGGAACGAGAAATAGCCCAATGGGCCCACCGACGGGGATCGATCTGTGGTGTTTTAATACCGCGAAATTCGTTTTCCGTAATGATTATTCTAAAACCGCACGTGCCTCGGAGAAGTAATGGTTATGGGGATGAACTCTGGTCTATTTTTAGAAAGTATATTTATTAATCATCGGCTATTGAATGTTAACTATTGGTAATTTTGATATATGGTCTTAGAGAGAAAACCCGCAACTTTTTTTCCATTAGTAGCAAGGGATCTTTTATAATACACTTTCACATAGACAGGACAGCACATACCACGGTCTTTGATATACCTGTCGTGGTGCACTGGTTTGAAAAATGTAGTAAAAAAATTAGATCCATGTTATCTTGGTCTGTCATGTTTATAGTAATACAGTGGCCACCCACTCCCTTCCTGGGCAATTTTTTTTTATGTTCATTCCAAACACACCGTTACTTCAAAGTTTTGAGCAGTAAGATGCATATAAAGCCATTCCGTTAGCGAAAATAATATGCATCGACCTGTTGTCAATCGGGTGAACAATTGAACTGAGTATGGCTTACATAGATAAGGACAGAATTAAATCGTTTTCGATATAATATTTTGTTGTGAATCAGGAAAGCGGCAACAAATTCATCAACTTTATGGAATTATTAATTAGGCATTAGATCCTCGGAAGTCAGTGAAATAAGGCTCTAAGATGTCCACAATGCCGAAACTTCAGGGGGCTTTGTCCCCGGAATGTTCACCATGGCTCGGCCCCTGCCGGTTCACTCCATCCCAATCCAGCCACCATCTCTTATTATTTTCTAGATCCGCTACTGTAATATGAGGTAGATACATTAATTATTTATAATGAACCACCAACGTCCTGGGTACACACCTCAGCTACCTGGGCTGTCTGTCCAGGACAGTGGGTTAGTGGTTAGTTGTTAGTGAGAGAGAAATCGGTGTATAGTAGTGGTTTACACATACACACTTAGCCGTTAAAACTCGCTCTGGGTGGGAGCCGGTACCGGGCTGCGAACCCAGTACCAATCAGCCTTATATGTTCCCGTCCCAAAATCCAAATTTTGTGATAAATCCTTATAATTAACAACGAAACACAATGATATCATCCTCTAAATATACTTACTAAACGTGTTGATTACACTCAGTCTCGACTGACACGTGTCTGTCCGCTAGCGTTATCACCCCATCATTTTACAAGTCAGTGTGTACACTAGAGGGTTCACACAACTAAATAAGGCAGGTGATTTGCCCAGTTGACTGATACACGCAACAGCAGTGATTGAGTGACAGGTTACGTGTATTTTACTTTAAACTGAAACTTATTATGGAATACAATTTATGTAGGTTTCCTTCCTGAATACTTATTGTTCTGACTATGACTTATTGTTGTGGAATATAAAACAAATTAAGACGAAATTGTCATAATCTTGTTACCAACTAATAAGCCATCCATTATTGTAATTCGATAAATTATCATGATTCCACACACTATCATGATTCCACACATTATCATGATTCCACACACTATCATGACTCCACACATTATCATGATTCCACACTATCATGATTTCATACACTATCATGATTCCACACATTATCATGATTCCACGATACAATATCATGATTCCACACAATTTAATGATTCCACACACTATTATGATTCCACACACTATCATGATTCCACACATTATCATGATTCCACACACTATCATGATTTCATACACTATCATGATTCCACACATTATCATGATTCCACGATACAATATCATGATTCCACACAATATAATGATTCCACACTATTATGATTCCACACACTATCATGATTCCACACACTATCATGATTTCATACACTATCATGATTCCACACATTATCATGATTCCACGATACAATATCATGATTCCACACACTATAATGATTCAACACACTATTATGATTCCACACACTATCATGATTCCACACATTATCATGATTCCACACACTATCATGATTTCATACACTATCATGATTCCACACATTATCATGATTCCACGATACAATATCATGATTCCACACAATATATTGATTCCACACACTATTATGATTCCACACACTATCATGATTCCACACATTATCATGATTTTAGACACTATAATGATTCCACACACTATCATAATTCCACACACTATCATAATTCCACACACTATTATGATTCCACACACTATCATGATTCTACACACTATCATGATTTTAGACACTATCATGATTCCATACACTATCATGATTCCACACACTACCATGATTCCACACACTACCATGATTCCACACACTATCATGATTCTACACACTATCATGATTCCACACACTATCATGATTCTACACACTATGATGATTCCACACACTATCATGATTCCACACACTACCATGATTCCAGACACTATCATGATTGTATAAACTATCATGATTGTATACACTATCATGATTGTATACACTATCATGATTCCACACACTATCATGATTATATACACTAACGTGATTCTACAAACAATCATGATTCCACACACTATCATGATTACACACTCTACCATGATTCCAGACACTATGATGATTCTACACACAACCATGGTTCCACACACTATCATGATTCTACACACAACCATGGTTCCACACACTATCATGATTCTACACACAACCATGGTTCCACACACTATCATGATTCTACACACAACCATGGTTCCACACACTATCATGATTCTACACACAACCATGGTTCCACACACTATCATGATTCCACACACAATCATGATTATATACACTATCATGATTCCACACACCACGATTCCACACATTATCATGATTCCACACATTATCATGATTCCACACACAATCATGATTCCACACACAGTTATGATTTCACACACTATCATGATTCCACACACAACCATGATTCCACACACAATCATGATTCCACACATTATCATGATTCCACACACTGTCATGATTCTACACACAATCATGATTCCACACAATATCATGATTCCACACATTATCATGATTCCACATACTATCATGATTCTATACACTAACATGATTCCACACACACAATTACGACTCTATACACTATCATGATTCTATACACTAACATGATTCTATACAATATCATGATTCCACACACTGTCATGATTCCACACACTATCATGATTCCACACACAATCATGATTATATACACTATCATGATTCCACACACCACGATTCCACACAGTATCATGATTCCACACATTATCATGATTCCACACACAATCATGATTCCACACACAATTATGATTCCACACACTATTATGATTCCACACACTATCATGATTCTACACACTATCATGATTTTAGACACTATCATGATTCCATACACTATCATGATTCCACACACTACCATGATTCCACACACTACCATGATTCCACACACTATCATGATTCTACACACTATCATGATTCCACACACTATCATGATTCTACACACTATGATGATTCCACACACTATCATGATTCCACACACTACCATGATTCCAGACACTATCATGATTGTATAAACTATCATGATTGTATACACTATCATGATTGTATACACTATCATGATTCCACACACTATCATGATTATATACACTAACGTGATTCTACAAACAATCATGATTCCACACACTATCATGATTACACACTCTACCATGATTCCAGACACTATGATGATTCTACACACAACCATGGTTCCACACACTATCATGATTCTACACACAACCATGGTTCCACACACTATCATGATTCTACACACAACCATGGTTCCACACACTATCATGATTCTACACACAACCATGGTTCCACACACTATCATGATTCTACACACAACCATGGTTCCACACACTATCATGATTCCACACACAATCATGATTATATACACTATCATGATTCCACACACCACGATTCCACACATTATCATGATTCCACACATTATCATGATTCCACACACAATCATGATTCCACACACAGTTATGATTTCACACACTATCATGATTCCACACACAACCATGATTCCACACACAATCATGATTCCACACATTATCATGATTCCACACACTGTCATGATTCTACACACAATCATGATTCCACACAATATCATGATTCCACACATTATCATGATTCCACATACTATCATGATTCTATACACTAACATGATTCCACACACACAATTACGACTCTATACACTATCATGATTCTATACACTAACATGATTCTATACAATATCATGATTCCACACACTGTCATGATTCCACACACTATCATGATTCTACACACAATCATGATTCCACACACTATCATGATTCTACAAACAATCATGATTCCACACACTATCATGATTCTACACACAATCATGGTTCCACACACTATCATGATTCCACACACAATCATGATTATATACACTATCATGATTCCACACACCACGATTCCACACAGTATCATGATTCCACACATTATCATGATTCCACACACAATCATGATTCCACACACAATTATGATTTCACACACTATCATGATTCCACACACAACTATGATTCAACACACAATCATGATTCCACACATTATCATGATTCCACACACTGTCATGATTCTACACACAATCATGATTCCACACACTATCATGATTCCACACACAACCATGATTCCACACACAATCATGATTCCACACATTATCATGATTCCACACACTGTCATGATTCTACACACAATCATGATTCCACACACTATCATGATTCCACACATTATCATGATTCCACATATTATCATGATTCTATACACTAACATGATTCTACACACAATCATGGTTCCACACACTATCATGATTCCACACATTATCATGATTCCACACACTATCATGATTCTATACACTATCATGATTCTATACAATATCATGATTCCACACACTGTCATGATTCCACTGTCATAATTCCACACACTGTCATGATTCCACACACTATCATGATTTCACCCACTATCATGATTCTACACACTATCATGATTCTATACACTATCATGAGTTCACACACTATCATGATTGCACACATAATCATGATTTCACACACTATAATGATTCTACACACTATCATGACTTCACATACTATCATGATTTTGTACACTATCATGATTCTACACACTATCATGATTCTACACACTATCATGATTCTATACACTATCATGATTCCACACAGTATCATGATTCTATATACTATCATGATTCAACACAGTATCATGATTCTATACACTATCATGATTCCACACACTATCATGATTCTGTATACTATCATGATTCTATATATTATCATGATTCTATACACTATCATGATTCAACACACTATCATGATTCTGTATACTATCATGATTCTATATACTATCATGATTCTATACACTATCATGATTCTATACACTATCACGATTCCACACAGTATCATGATTCTATACACTATCATGATTCCACACATTATCATGATTCTTTGTGTTTTTGCTCTGATGGTGGTCACAAATTGTTATACAAATTAACTGGGATTCGGCGACCCGTGCAGATTCCATTTACAACATGGCGTTGTAGTTAAGCCATCGCGCTGAACGATTCTCACATTAATTACGGTAATCAAATTCTTTAGTCTACAAAAATAAACAAACAAAAGAAACAAAACAAACAACCAAACACTATCATGATTCTATACACTATCGTGATTCCACATACTATCATGATTCTATACACTAACATGATTCCACACACTGTCATGATTTTATACACCACCATGATTCCACACGCTATCACGATTCCACACACTATCATGATTCCACACATCACGATTCCACACATTATCATGATTCCACACATTATCATGATTCCACACACAATCATGATTCCACACACTATCATGATTCCACAGACAACCATGATTCCACACACAATAATGATTCCGCACATTATCATGATTCCACACACTATCATGATTCTACACACAATCATGATTCCACACACTATCATGATTCTACACACAATCATGATTCCACACACTATCATGATTCTACACACAATCATGATTCCACACACTATCATGATTCTATACTGTGACGGAAATTGCTGTTACCGTTTTGTTTGTGGCGATGTTAATTGTTTTAGAGGGCCAAGTGCACCTTGGTTACGTAATACCTTCGCGCGACCGTACCCTCTAATACACACTTAGACCAGTTGTGGAGGCCATGTGGCCAGTGGTTACGTAATAACTCAGGTAGTGCGGTTTACGACCGGGGTATTTCTGGCGAATTAGGCGACAGTAAGTCTGGCCATCAAAAAAAATATACCGTCTCTGGGAGTTGTGGAACTATCACATGATAGGCGAGGTACCGCGTTGTGCCCCCAGGCGATATTCGCTGTCTCTGAGATTTTTGAATAAATAGATAGGATTTTAGATATATCGCGGAGAAACATTGGAAGGCTCCCGGGGAACGTTTGTCCGTCTGGACTGGTAAATATATTTTTCTGCTCTGTTGTATAACCTTGATATGATTGATGTGACTTGAAATATTTTAATACTGTATTATACCAATATTCTTTAGACAGTGTCTCCGGTATCTGACGAAGTGAATTGTAGGCTTCACTGTTCTAATATATTTATACGAGTATTTGGTAAGATAAAGCTTAGCCGGTCATCCTAGAGGACCTAGGTAAACTGTAGGTTATTGTCTTTATTGTGATATGTACCAGTATTAATTCTGTATTACAAGGTTACTGAATGAGTATTTAAGGGTTAATTAAAAATTAACCAGTTAGGAATAGAGTTGTAATTCCTTTATTAATTAAGTTCCCCTGGCAGCGTTTCTCAATTATCACACGTGTGTGGGTTGTATTACCGTGAAGTGATTAGAATATTGTGTATACTAGACACCTAGTGATTAACTAATTAAGTGATTAGTTCTGGGTTGTTATTATATTGTTGTTGTTAATTAACTACTGCGGCAAGTACATTTGTCAGCGTAGTGTTAATACAAATTCCAAAGTGTATTTTGTTTTGTTGTGTTTTCTAGTGAACTAAACGTGCTATATATATATATATATATATATATATATATATATATATATATATATATATTTATATAAGATCATATATCTGATTATACCTAGAGCCGAGCCACTCGGGTATTAGACTGCCCGATTCAGAGAGATCTAAAAGATATACAGTTAGAAGAGATATTTGGATAATCGTGTTTTATTCAGTTACGGGTATTATAGGATCCCCGTGACATATACACTATTCAATAGACTATCATGATTCTATACAATATCATGATTTCACACACTGTCATGATTCCACACACTATCATGATTCCACACAAAATCATGATTCCACACACTATTATGATTCCACACACTATCATGATCCTACACACAATCATGATTCCACACACTATCATGATTCCACACATTATCATGATTCCACACACTATCATGATTCTATACACTATCATGATTCTATACAATATCATGATTCCACACACTGTCATGATTCCACCACTATCATGATTCCACACATTATCATGATACCACACACTATCATGATTCTACACACAATCATGATTCCACATACTATCATGATTCTACACACAATCATGATTCCACACACTATTATGATTCTACTCACAATCATGATTCCACACACTATTATGATTCTACACACAATCATGATTCCACACACGATCATGATTCCACACACTATCATTATTCTATATACTATCATGATTCTATACAATATCATGATTCCACATACTGTCGTGATTCCACACATAATCGTGATTTCACACACTATCATGATTCATAATCACTATCATGATTTCACACACTATCATGATTCCACACACTATCATGATTCTATACACTACCATGATTCCACACACTATCACGATTCCACACACTATCATGATTCCACACATCACGATTCCACACATTATCATGATTCCACACATTATCACGATTCCCCACACAACCATGATTCCACACACAATCATGATTCCACACATTATCATGATTCCACACACTATTATGATTCTATACACAATCATGATTCCACACACTATCATGATTCCACACATTATCATGATTCCACACACTATCATGATTCTACACACAATCATGATTCCACACACTATCATGATTCCACACATTATCATGATTCGACATACTATCATGATTCTATATACTATCATGATTCTATACAATATTATGATTCCACACACTGTCGTGATTCCACACACTATCATGATTCCACACACTATCATGATTCTATATATTATCATGATTCTATACAATATCATGATTCCACACACTGTCATGATTCCACTGTCATAATTCCACACACTGTCATGATTCCACACACTATCATGATTTCACACACTATCATGATTCTACACACTATCATGATTGTATACACTATCATGATTTCACACACTATCATGATTCCACACATAATTATGATTTCACACACTATCATGATTCTACACACTATCATGATTTCACACACTATCATGATTTCACACACTATCATGATTTCACACACTATCATGATTTCGTACACTATCATGATTCTACACACTATCATGATTCTATACACTATCATGTTTCCGCACAGTATCATGATTCTATATACTATCATGATTCCACACAGTATCATGATTCTATACACTATCATGATTCCACACACTATCATGATTCTGTATACTATCATGATTCTATATACTATCACGATTCTATATACTATCATGATTCTGTACACTATCATGATTCTATACACTATCATGATTCCACACAGCATCATGATTCTATACACTATCATGATTCCACACATTATCATGATTCTTTGTGTTTTTGCTCTGAGGGTGGTCACAAATTATTATACAAATTAACTGGGATTCGGCGACCCGTGCGGATTCCATTTACAACATGGCGTCGTAGTTAAGCCATCGCGCTGAAAGATTCTCACATTAATTACGGTAATCAAATTATTTAGTCTACATAATTAAACAAACAAAACAAACAACCAAACAACCAAACAACCAAACAAACAACAGTAACCAAAAAACCACAACCCAGCAACAACCACCTCTCATTTTCATAAAGTGGGCCGTAGGAACGGGGACGGGGCAGAGCCGCTTTCCCCCGCATTTTAGAACTGTAATATAGGGTATATAGTGGGTTTGGTTTATTTCTTCTTGTTTTTTTCTTTTCTTCTTTTTTTGGGGGGAGGGGTTTGTTGTTGTTTGGCGTGTTTTTTTGTTTTGTTTTTGTTTTTGTTGTTGTTGTTGTTTTTGTCTTTTGTTCTGTTATATATAACTAAAGATTAAAGATGTTTTGTAACCCAAAAGAGGTTGCCCTCATCCCCCTACCCCCAACTTCAGATATGGTTCCTACGGGCCTAGGTATTCTTATTTTCATTAACAGCAAGGCAACTTCACTTACATATACACACTCTATACATACCACAATATTTAATACTGCACCACGACTGCCATATCAAAGGCCGTGGTATGTGCTATCCTGTCTGTGGGAACATACACATAAAAGCTCCCTTGCTGTATTAGGGGAAATGTAGAGGGTTTCCTCTGATGACTACGTGTCAGAATTACCAAATGTTTGACACCCAATAGCCGATGATTAAATAATCAATGTGCTCTAATGGTGTCGTTAAACAAAACAAACGTTTCAATATTTAATACGTACGCCTCGGAGCGCTAGTGGGTTAAACATCCCATTGAGTCTCCCCAGTGGATTGGGCCAATCTCTCGACCGCAAACGCTGTACCACTGAGCTACATCCCGATCCCCCTTTAAGAAGCGTTTAGCAACCTGTAATGGTCCAAGAACGAAAGGTAACACGCCACAGTTAATTTCTCTTCGCGCCAAATTTATATTGCACTCTGTACTACCGGACTTGACAGTTCTAATCAAATTGGAGCGGTAGTTTGTGGGATAGCACACGCGCGGCACGTCATCCATGCATGATCACTAAGTCCAACGGAAGTGTAAATCGGCACACATCAGAGGCGAATTTAATGGAGGACCAGGGGACCCCAGACCTCCTATAGTTTGCTTTAAAACATCAAGTAACCAGGGGACCCAAGACCTCCTATAATTTGTTTTAAAACATCATGCGACCAGGAGACCCCAGATCTCCTATAGTTTGTTTTAAAACATCATGTCAAACAAAAGCTAATGCGGTATTTTTGTGTGTGTGTGTGTGTCCTGTTGATTTATAAAATGTTTCGAAAAGGCACAGTAAACAGAAAGTATGCAATGTTTAGAAAGGGGAACTACAGTATCCGACAATATACTAATATGTAATCTATATCAAAGGACGTGGTATGTGCTGTTCTGTCTACGGAAAAGTGTATAGAAGAGATCCTTTGCCGCTGATGGAAAAAATGTAGCGGGTTTCCTCTGAAAATTACATATCACAGTTACCAAATGTTTGACATCCAATAGCCGATGATTAATAAATCAATGTGCTCTAGTGGTATCGTTGAAGAAATCAAACGTAAATTAATGCAAAGAAATAAGAGGACCCATACTTAGTAATCGACAATACTGACTGTAACTAAAACCCTCATCCGAGAATGAGGAAGTTAATCGTGTTATCGGCAATACTGACTGTAACTAAAACCCTCATCCGAGAATGTGGAAGTTAATCGTGTTACCGGCAATACTGACTGTAACTAAAACCTTCATCCGAGAATGAGGAAGTTAATCGTGTTATCGACAATACTGACTAACTACAACCCTCATCCGAGAATGAGGAAGTTAATCGTGTTACCGGCAATACTGACTGTAACTAAAACCCTCATCCGAGAATGAGGAAGTTAATCGTGTTACCGGCAATACTGACTGTAACTAAAACCCTCATCCGAGAATGTGGAAGTTAATCGTGTTATCAAGAATGCCTGACTGTAACTAAAACCCTCATCCGAGAATGTGGAAGTTAATCGTGTTACCGGCAATACTGACTAACTACAACCCTCATCCGAGAATGAGGAAGTTAATCGTGTTACCGGCAATACTGACTGTAACTAAAACCCTCATCCGAGAATGTGGAAGTTAATCGTGTTATCAAGAATGCCTGACTGTAACTAAAACCCTCATCCGAGAATGTGGAAGTTAATCGTGTTACCGGCAATACTGACTGTAACTAAAACCCTCATCCGAGAATGAGGAAGTTAATCGTGTTACCGGCAATACTGACTGTAACTAAAACCCTCATCCGAGAATGTGGAAGTTAATCGTGTTATCAAGAATACCTGACTGTAACTAAAACCCTCATCCGAGAATGTGGAAGTTAATCGTGTTACCGGCAATACTGACTAACTACAACCCTCATCCGAGAATGAGGAAGTTAATCGTGTTACCGGCAATACTGACTGTAACTAAAACCCTCATCCGAGAATGAGGAAGTTAATCGTGTTACCGGCAATACTGATTGTAACTAAAACCCTCATCCGAGAATGTGGAAGTTAATCGTGTTATCAAGAATGCCTGACTGTAACTAAAACCCTCATCCGAGAATGTGGAAGTTAATCGTGTTATCGACAATACTGACTGTAACTAAAACCCTCATCCGAGAATGTGGAAGTTAATCGTGTTATCGACAATACTGACTGTAACTAAAACCCTCATCCGAGAATGTGGAAGTTAATCGTGTTATCGACAATACTGACTGTAACTAAAACCCTCATCCGAGAATGAGGAAGTTAATCGTGTTACCGGCAATACTGACTGTAACTAAAACCCTCATCCGAGAATGAGGAAGTTAATCGTGTTACCGGCAATACTGACTGTAACTAAAACCCTCATCCGAGAATGAGGAAGTTAATCGTGTTATCGACAATACTGACTAACTACAACCCTCATCCGAGAATGAGGAAGTTAATCGTGTTACCGGCAATACTGATTGTAACTGAAACCCTCATCCGAGAATGACGAAGTTAATCGTGTTACCGGCAATACTGACTGTAACTAAAACCCTCATCCGAGAATGTAGAAGTTAATCGTGTTACCGGCAATACTGACTGTAACTAAAACCCTCATCCGAGAATGTGGAAGTTAATCGTGTTATCAAGAATGCCTGACTGTAACTAAAACCCTCATCCGAGAATGTGGAAGTTAATCGTGTTACCGGCAATACTGACTGTAACTAAAACCCTCATCCGAGAATGTAGAAGTTAATCGTGTTACCGGCAATACTGACTGTAACTAAAACCCTCATCCGAGAATGTGGAAGTTAATCGTGTTACCGGCAATACTGACTGTAACTAAAACCCTCATCCGAGAATGAGGAAGTTAATCGTGTTATCGACAATACTGACTAACTACAACCCTCATCCGAGAATGAGGAAGTTAATCGTGTTACCGGCAATACTGATTGTAACTGAAACCCTCATCCGAGAATGACGAAGTTAATCGTGTTACCGGCAATACTGACTGTAACTAAAACCCTCATCCGAGAATGTAGAAGTTAATCGTGTTACCGGCAATACTGACTGTAACTAAAACCCTCATCCGAGAATGTGGAAGTTAATCGTGTTATCAAGAATGCCTGACTGTAACTAAAACCCTCATCCGAGAATGTGGAAGTTAATCGTGTTATCGACAATACTGACTGTAACTAAAACCCTCATCCGAGAATGTGGAAGTTAATCGTGTTATCGACAATACTGACTGTAACTAAAACCCTCATCCGAGAATGAGGAAGTTAATCGTGTTACCGGCAATACTGACTGTAACTAAAACCCTCATCCGAGAATGAGGAAGTTAATCGTGTTACCGGCAATACTGACTGTAACTAAAACCCTCATCCGAGAATGAGGAAGTTAATCGTGTTATCGACAATACTGACTAACTACAACCCTCATCCGAGAATGAGGAAGTTAATCGTGTTACCGGCAATACTGACTGTAACTAAAACCCTCATCCGAGAATGAGGAAGTTAATCGTGTTACCGGCAATACTGACTGTAACTAAAACCCTCATCCGAGAATGAGGAAGTTAATCGTGTTACCGGCAATACTGACTGTAACTAAAACCCTCATCCGAGAATGAGGAAGTTAATCGTGTTACCGGCAATACTGACTGTAACTAAAACCCTCATCCGAGAATGTGGAAGTTAATCGTGTTATCAAGAATGCCTGACTGTAACTAAAACCCTCATCCGAGAATGTGGAAGTTAATCGTGTTACCGGCAATACTGACTAACTACAACCCTCATCCGAGAATGAGGAAGTTAATCGTGTTACCGGCAATACTGACTGTAACTAAAACCCTCATCCGAGAATGTGGAAGTTAATCGTGTTATCAAGAATGCCTGACTGTAACTAAAACCCTCATCCGAGAATGTGGAAGTTAATCGTGTTACCGGCAATACTGACTGTAACTAAAACCCTCATCCGAGAATGAGGAAGTTAATCGTGTTACCGGCAATACTGACTGTAACTAAAACCCTCATCCGAGAATGTGGAAGTTAATCGTGTTATCAAGAATACCTGACTGTAACTAAAACCCTCATCCGAGAATGTGGAAGTTAATCGTGTTACCGGCAATACTGACTAACTACAACCCTCATCCGAGAATGAGGAAGTTAATCGTGTTACCGGCAATACTGACTGTAACTAAAACCCTCATCCGAGAATGAGGAAGTTAATCGTGTTACCGGCAATACTGATTGTAACTAAAACCCTCATCCGAGAATGTGGAAGTTAATCGTGTTATCAAGAATGCCTGACTGTAACTAAAACCCTCATCCGAGAATGTGGAAGTTAATCGTGTTATCGACAATACTGACTGTAACTAAAACCCTCATCCGAGAATGTGGAAGTTAATCGTGTTATCGACAATACTGACTGTAACTAAAACCCTCATCCGAGAATGTGGAAGTTAATCGTGTTATCGACAATACTGACTGTAACTAAAACCCTCATCCGAGAATGAGGAAGTTAATCGTGTTACCGGCAATACTGACTGTAACTAAAACCCTCATCCGAGAATGAGGAAGTTAATCGTGTTACCGGCAATACTGACTGTAACTAAAACCCTCATCCGAGAATGAGGAAGTTAATCGTGTTATCGACAATACTGACTAACTACAACCCTCATCCGAGAATGAGGAAGTTAATCGTGTTACCGGCAATACTGATTGTAACTGAAACCCTCATCCGAGAATGACGAAGTTAATCGTGTTACCGGCAATACTGACTGTAACTAAAACCCTCATCCGAGAATGTAGAAGTTAATCGTGTTACCGGCAATACTGACTGTAACTAAAACCCTCATCCGAGAATGTGGAAGTTAATCGTGTTATCAAGAATGCCTGACTGTAACTAAAACCCTCATCCGAGAATGTGGAAGTTAATCGTGTTACCGGCAATACTGACTGTAACTAAAACCCTCATCCGAGAATGTAGAAGTTAATCGTGTTACCGGCAATACTGACTGTAACTAAAACCCTCATCCGAGAATGTGGAAGTTAATCGTGTTACCGGCAATACTGACTGTAACTAAAACCCTCATCCGAGAATGAGGAAGTTAATCGTGTTATCGACAATACTGACTAACTACAACCCTCATCCGAGAATGAGGAAGTTAATCGTGTTACCGGCAATACTGATTGTAACTGAAACCCTCATCCGAGAATGACGAAGTTAATCGTGTTACCGGCAATACTGACTGTAACTAAAACCCTCATCCGAGAATGTAGAAGTTAATCGTGTTACCGGCAATACTGACTGTAACTAAAACCCTCATCCGAGAATGTGGAAGTTAATCGTGTTATCAAGAATGCCTGACTGTAACTAAAACCCTCATCCGAGAATGTGGAAGTTAATCGTGTTATCGACAATACTGACTGTAACTAAAACCCTCATCCGAGAATGTGGAAGTTAATCGTGTTATCGACAATACTGACTGTAACTAAAACCCTCATCCGAGAATGAGGAAGTTAATCGTGTTACCGGCAATACTGACTGTAACTAAAACCCTCATCCGAGAATGAGGAAGTTAATCGTGTTACCGGCAATACTGACTGTAACTAAA
>NC_054700.1:32971159-33056159 GCF_016097555.1 Gigantopelta aegis
TACGGAGCGTCACATAGAAAATAAAAAAAACGAGTTCCCGTGTGAGACCGCACTGGCTGGAACGAGAAATGGCCCAATGGGCCCACCGATGGGGATCAATCCTAGACCGACCGCGCATCAAGCGAACACGTTACCACTGGGCTACGTCCCGCCCTCTTCTGAAATTAAAGTCCCTCTTTTATTATTACGCGATCGGTAGTTTGTTTAACGACACCTCAGCACATTTGAGGAAATACGACTATTATATGAGAGGGAGAGGGAGGGAGGGAGGGGAAAGAAGAAAGCAGCTCTAGTGATATTGTTAAACAAAACAAACCAACTTTGTATAAGGCCAAACAAAATAAATGTCTGGTGTCTGGTCTCTGGTCAGAGCGCGCGTCGATTTTGACATTTTTGCTTTAATTTCCCGAGGTATGACGTCGATTTTTGCCGGGTTTTTCTTGCTAGGACATAACACCGTATTTGAAGGCAAAATGGTCTACACGTTGGCTTGGACCATTAGCTTTCTTTAACTTCTCTCTAAAACAGGTCCTGTTGTTCTGAATGAGTAGCATGGTTTGTTTTAAATATATTTGCGGCCGAAGTCGAAGTAATAAAAGCAGCCTTGTCTATATGGAAAATGTAAAGGAAAATATTTAGGGTATCATGGCCACTGAGGATTGATCAAGGCCAATCTAATTAAAATTAGCTCCACTATTACATGTGGATCTAACAGCAGCCAGTTGGAGCTCATGTCCACCAATCAAAACCTTACTTGCAGAATCATGCCAGTGATTTAAAAATAATTTGAAAACATTCCGAATTATCCTGAGTGAGTGCTCCGCAAGGCTCAGTGGGTAGGTGTAAACCACTTGCACCGACCAGTGATCCATAACTGGTTCAACAAAGGCCATGGTTTGTGCTATCCTGCCTGTGGGAAGTGCAAATAAAAGATCCCTTGCTGCTAATCGGAAAGAGTAGCCCATGAAGTGGCGACAGCGGGTTTCCTCTCAAAATCTGTGTGGTCCTTAACCATATATCTGACGCCATATAACCGTAAATAAAATGTGTTGAGTGCGTCGTTAAATAAAACATTTCTTTCTTTCTTTCCTAACTGGAGATAAGTATTATATTTAATAACAAAAGAATCGCAAATAGAAATTAAGTTTTCTTTAATTTATTTTTAAATTAGTCATATTGAATCACAGTTGTTGTTGTGACTGTTGCAATTATCAACGTCTTGTTAGCATTTCAGGTCCATTTTGACAGTCCGCACATGCCAGGAAATAGATTAAACTGTTCACGTTTATATGTTCAGCGTATTTAAAGGTACCGTGTTTCTGAGTTCACTGTTTCTTGACCTTAAAGAGAAGCGTATCTTAATACCCAACACTAATACCCGTAGCGTGTTCAAGAGGCCGAACATTAACGTACAATGTGACTGGTGCCATCGTCTTCCATCACATCACCTTTATATTACGTTGGTTGCAAAAACCAGTCCAGCGAGCGACCGCTCCCCCTCTCTCTCTCTGTCTCTCTGTCTCTCTGTCTCTGTCTCTGTCTCTGTGTCTCTCTCTCTCTCTCTCTCTCTCTCTCTCTCTCTCTCTCTCTCTCTCTCTCTCTCTCTCTCTCTCTCTCTCTCTGTCTCTGTCTTGTCTAAATGAGTCGTAAAACGGTAGCTTGATGCGCGGTCGGTCTAGGATCGATTCCGGTCGGTGGACCCATTGGGCCAGTGGTCCACACATGGTTTGACAAAAGGCCATGTTATCTTATCTGTGGGATTGTGCATATAAACGATCCCATGCTGCTAATCGAAAAGAATAGCCTATGGAATGGCGGTAGCGGTACAAAAGAACATTCTACCCCATCACTGAAAAAAAAAATCACTCTCCACTCCTTCCATCCAAACACTTCCCTCATCCAATCATCGGTGTGATAATAATCACGTGCCAAATTGCAATTTTTCTATTGAATTGTACATGTAGTTTTTATGGAAATTGTTAAACCATCCATGCCGGTTTTTAAAAAAACCACCTTGGGACTCGGTAGTCAATCGTTACATTTAAACATTCCTTGTGGAAATAAAGTCAATGCAGAATTGGCGAATTTAGTTATTCACGGATGTTTATGCTCATGCAATCTTCCACAACGGTCGATTGCATTCAGTTCTAAATTGGAGAAAAGAGAGATTTGAAGAAAGAAAAACAATTACTGTTATTTTTTATGTAGCAACGAACGAATTCCTAAATCCTTATTGCAGTTACAAACGAATACTATTTATATAACGACCCCTCCTACACCCCCCCCCCCCCCCCCCCCCCGAATATGGCGAGGGAAGTAGTTGAGTTTAAGAGCGCTCATCTGGCACCTATTTCACAAAGTTGTCTCAGGCTCTTTTTAAACAACACTTCATCGCCCTGGCATCTCTTTGTGCACTGTGCTGCACTGCGAGATGACAAATTGGCACAACAGTTTGAAGTGAATCAAGCCCTTGAACTGCAATGGGTCATAGCATCACATTTCGCTCTCGGTGGATTTGAATTTGTCCGCGCTCCAACCAGTATTCTACTAGTGTGAGATGATCACATTCAAACTGCTGTGATCGCACGGCAGGACATTCAGTGATTATCTTCTAAAAATAAATTGACTTGAGAACTCAGTCCAAGAAAACACCCACCTATTTTAGTAGGTTTTGTTTAACGACACCACTGGAACTCATTGATTAATTAATCATCGGCTATTGGAATGAATGGATGTTTAACGACACCCCAGCACGAAAAATACATCGGCTATTGGAATGAATGAATGTTTAACGACACCCCAGCACGAAAAATACATCGGCTATTGGATGTCAAACATTTTGTAATTATGACACGTAGTCATCAGAGATTACTCGCTAAATTTATTTTCTAATGCAGTAAGGGATCTTTTCAAATGCACTTTCCCACAGACATAAAAACACATACCACGGCCTTTGACCAGTTGTAGTTCACTGCTTGGAACGAGAGAAAAAACAGTCAGTTGAATGGATCCACCGGGGTGGTTCGATTCTGTGACGTTCATTCATTTGAACTTATTTTAGTGCTTATATCCAATTAAGGTTCAAGCACGCTGCCCTGGGCACACAACTCAGCTATCTGGGCTGTCTGTCCAGGATAGAGGGTTAGTTGTTAGTTGGTTAATGGTTAGTGACGCAAGCACGTCACGCGAACACTCAACCGACTGAGCTAAATCCCCCCTTCCCACGACAGGTAAATGAATCCACCGAGGAAGGTAGCTTTTACAAAGCAATCTTTGCATCGCTGTTTACCAGTTAAAAATATGACCTGCTGGCACCCATGGTATGTACTGTTCCATGGGTAAGTGCAGTAAACAGATATCTTGCTTTTCGATAGGAGTAGCCTATCATCCGATTTTAAAACAATAAAGCAAAGGCTGTGGTATGTGCTATCCTGCCTGTGGGATGGTGCATATAACAGATCCCTTACTGATGGAAAAACTGTACGGGTTTCCTTTCTAAGATTATATGTCAAAATTACCAAATGTCTAACATCCAATAGCCAATGATTAATAAATTGTGCTCTAGTGGTGTCATTAAACAAAACGAGTCGTAATGTATCGACTGGGACGAGAAATAGCCTAATGGGTCCACCGACGGGGATTGATCCTAGACCGACCGCGCATCAGTCGAGCGTTTTACCACTGGGCTACGTACCGGCTAATTAACCACAGACCACAATTTATTTCTAAGATTTTTCGGACGAGGCATCTCGCAATAATGTTGCATGCCGATTTCCCATATTTAGAATCGGCGCTCACAATGACCTTTGATTGGTTCTATGGAAGAATTTATCGTCCGGAAAAAGCTGCCTGGTGGAATATTGTTCCTGTCTTGGAGGCCATCCGAAACGTCGTGTTTGATGGATGGACTTCAAGTCACACCTTTCATATCGCAGATTGCACGCACCACGTCCAGAATAGCCGACATTTGTACATCAGAAAATCAATGTTGAAAAAAAGTGTTTGTATTGTAGTCCAGCCGTGAGAAACATCAGTCCTCGCGGGAAGGGACGGGACGTTGATATTAACGTGTTGAGGAGTGAAGAGTATTTGTTTTCCGTGTGATTTGGACGTATTAAGCAAATTGTTTTCTGAGCAGGGACTTTGAGGAGTGTAGTGGGCGAGGGGGAGGGTTTGTTTGGACCGAGGTATTAAGTTCAAGTGTATCAATGTGTTCATTTGTTATTATGATCAGAAGCCTCAAAACCTAAAACATGTTGAGGTATCTATGTAGGCGCGGACCCGGGAGTCGGGGGGAGCGGGAGGGGGTGTCTGGACATCTCTGTTTATTCCGAAATGTTTTTTCCCCACATTGTTTAAAGTGTATTCATCGCTAATATACAACTTCCTTTATTCCATTACTACATGCATGTAGACCCCACCTGGAAAACAAGCTCGATCCACGCCTGCCATGGACCTCCTAGCAGCTCTGGGTGGAGTGGCAGGTAAGGGGGACATCGTACAAGGTGGGATTCACCATAAAATCCGCAATCAAGAGTTTGACAAATATTCCACCCAGTCCTGAGAGTTGGTGTGCCTGACGGTTATATGACGTCAGACATATGGTTAAGGACCACGCAGATATTGAGAGAGAAAACCCGCTATCGCCACTTCATGGGCTACTCTTTTCGATTAGCAGCTTTTATATGCACCATCCCACAGATAGGGTAGTACATACCACGGCCTTTGATATACCAGTCGTGGTGCACTGGCTGGGACGAGAAAAAGCCCAATAAGCCCACCGACGGGGATCAATCCCAGACCGATCGCGCATCGAGCGGACGCTTTACCACTGGGCTACGTCCCGCCCCCTAATCTTTGAAGTGATGGCGTTTGTCTATGAAAGTCCCGATGACGGGGATTGATCTTAGACCGACCACGCATCAGCCGAGCGCTTCACCATTGGGCTACGTCCCGCGCCTACATCCACAATACCTAAAACACCTTTTAAGAAAATCAGGCTTTGTAAATTGAGCCCTCCAATGTCTACAATGACTACGACGTCTTATAAGAGGATTAATCCTCGTCCCGGTCTTACTGGATAATGAAAACACAAACTACCAAACCGGGATTCCTTTCTGGAGAACCGATTCGCAGCATTTCCACTTTGCTCCATGTTTCTTTTTCATTAGCAAGAAAAACACAACTTAGGGCTTTTGGGTTTTAAACGGACACGACACTTGCTAAAGATTCGCTTTCACGATGTAACATTTAGAGACGATTTGTTATATTTGTCGCCTGTATATATGAATTTGTGATGAAGGGTCGAGGTGGTGGACATGGATATAGATTTTCACTGGGGATAACCGCATGCGGATAACTATAGTTACTCGCATCCAATATGGCTGAGGACGCACATGATGAGTATTAATCAATGTGAATTTCCGTATTTCTAAGATTTACATTAACATTTTAATAGAGCGTATCGGCAGTTGGTTTAGTATGAATATATTCTGAATCGATGCACTAAGGATAAATTGTATTATTCAGCTGATAATGAAATCAGAAAGTTAGGCACGATGAAGGTAACTATGAAGCGATGATGTTGGTAACTGTCTAGTCGGCTTCAGATGGGATGTGGGTATCTGACAAAAGGGATGCGGGTAACTACAGTGATGAGCGTAGCTGTAGGATGGGAGTAACTGCTGTAGTTGTCTCTTCATAACTAATGATCGCCATGTACTTTTGGAAACAATTAGGAAAACTATATTTTTTTGATGTTTTCCCTTTCATTTTCTTTTTCAGATTATTACATGTTCTATTTGTGCGATACATCCTCCGCCCGAGCCAATACTATTTTAACACACACCATCAAAATGCACATTGGGACCATTAAAATATTATGTAATGCTCGAGGGGGTGGGTGGGTGTAGGTCCAAACGTTATGTGGCGTTGGGGGGGGGGGGGGGTATTTAACAGTGTTATGTAACGCACTGTGTGTTTTTTAATTATTATTTCGTTTTTTTTTTCATAAACGCTCTGTCATAGCGACAGTGTTTAACGTAGGCCTAGTTAGTTATAGCTAGACGTATACACTCAATAAGGATTATAAATCGAGTATATATTCTTGCGGAAAATAAACTCGTGCAATAAATAGGAAGCGAAAACAACGTATGTGAAGTTCTGCATATTATTACACCGCACATCAATGAACAAAAATGACGTCATGTTATGGCTACTTCATTTAGCTATTTATCAGTGAAACTTTGCATTCCTACGCCACACATCTATCAATGAAGTTTACACCAACACTATTATAAACATATTCAAGGCTAAACTAAATTATTAAAATATATATTTGGTTAAATTGTACTGCTAACATTAATTATATACAGCAAGTATTTTTCCGATTTAAAAATACGAATCGAAAGAACCATGTGGACACTTTTCGCATAACAACTGTGCGGAATTGTACTGTGTGGCACCTCTGCTCACGTGATCGAAGGTCATGATCTCTCAAAAGACGTATTATCACATGTGAACAGACGATAAATATCACATGAGTATCTCTTTCATCACCGTGTAATAACGGGGGGGGGGGGGGGGGGGGGGGGGGGGGGGGGGGGGGGGAGAGAGTGTCTAATTTTGACATAATAGCGTTACGTTATATTTGAACGGTCCCATGGTGAATAACGAGGGAGGGGGGGTGCCTTCGGTTTAATAACAAAAATTAGGAGACTAAGGCAAGTTGGAGGGACACCAAGGCAAACATTTCCTTCAAAAGAGGGGCATGAGGGCAACTTACTTTCTATCAAGTTTCTCAGACAAAAATGATTTCACCTTATGATCTTGGACTCTAGCCTATGCAATTTGTTGGATACGGATGCCTTGATATGTGTGTGGTTGTCATGCATTTGTACTGACTGGACAGTAGCTCGAATATCGTTTGGTCCTAGCCCGCGGTCACGGCCAAACACGCGCTCTGCATGTCCACAGCTAATAACTACATGCATATCAAATGGCAAAACTAAGTTTAGTTGAAGCACTCATACCTAACGACGTTGGACAGCCTCGCAGATTTGGCTGCTGCCGAGCTAAGCTCTAGTTGTCTTTTTTATTATTTTATTATTATTCTCCCTTGCCGGGGCATGTCGATGTTCAACAACAAAATACATAACTGAATGGAAAGCGTTGTGCATGGTTCGGTAATTATCGGGAGTATATTTTAATTTTAATTTTGGTATAATCTGACAGTAAATTTTCGTTAATAGAGTATGACATTACCGTCGAGTCATTTCATCTTATATTCAAATTAAAGTAATCAATCACCCAATTTTGAATTATGTGTGACTTGAACGGCATTATGCATCGAATAGTTACCCTCATCCAACCGTAAATGATACCCACATCCTCATGATGTTGACACTTTCAGTGACCAATATCACACTCGATTTTTGATGCCCGTTATCTAATTCCCATATACTACTTTTTAAAAACGTATGCTTCAGAAATGCATATTTTATATATTTCATAAAGTCTCTGTATATGAACATCTCAAAAATGCCCTTTAAGAATGGAAATTCACGGGTGCGGTCCTTTCACCTCTCCTGGACATGTTCCAACTGTTCTGTCCTGGACAATGAAAGGAACGATTTTGGAACGGGAAGTTACTTCAACAACATGGCTGCCTCTATTGTTGTGGTCAAGCATTCGATCGTTTCAATTATTAAACATAAAATAAACGCTTTAACTTACACACTACAGTAAATCAGAATAACGATGTCGCCTCTTTGACTGGTGGTTATGTTGTTTAACTAGTCCTTGTAATTTTTATACCTGCATTTGGCTAGCTAATTAGTAATTTGTACTTTTCTAAAACACAAACCTTGCATTGTCCGCCATTTTGTCTTCCGGCTGCACCACGTCGTCGTCTGGCAGAGGCGGAGTAAGTCCTGGACAGTGTTCCCGTTTACTCCATTGCTGTGCGGAGTTTCTGGCTCTCCAGGAGAGTGAAAGGAGCGCACCCTATACTCATCATGTGTGTCATCCGCCATCTTGGATGCGAGTAACTAGTTTTAACGACTCAATGGGTAGGTGTAAAACCACTACACCTTCTTTTCTCTCACTAACCACTAACAACTAACAACTAACTCACTGTCCTGGACAGACAGCCCAGATAGCTGAGGTATGTGCCCAGGACAGCGTGCTTGGACCTTAATTGGTTATAAGCACGAAAATAAGTTGAAATTGAAATGAAAATAACTGAAGGCGTTAATCTAATTAAAGGCCAGGCAGGAATGTATACAGGGAAGGGGGTATAGATACTTGGCGAGCGAAGTTTGGGAGGAGGTGGGGGGGGGGGGGGGGGGGGGAGGTCCTGCTCTTCTGGAAAATATACTTTAAAAGCAAACCTCTAAACCCTCCCCCTGCAAACGCGTCTGAAGGCATATATAAGAAAAATCGGTGGACCCCATTATCTTATTGGGTTCTCTCCTTCACAGCCAGTGCTCCACATCTGGTATATCAACAGCCATGATATATGCTGTCTTGTGTGTCGGAAAGGATATATATACAAGATCCCTACCTGCTAACAGAAAAATGTAGCGGGTTTCCTCTTAAACTACATACCGGTATATATGCCTGAATTACCAAATGTCTGACATCCAATAGCCGATGATGAATTACTAGTAATCGATGTGCTCTAGTGATGTCGTTAAACGTTTATCGTCGTCATTATTATCAGTTGTAAGTGAGTGGAAACGATTTAAATGTTACTGATTCATGACTGTTAATAGCTAGATCACGATGAGATAAGCGTATTACGAACATGATATCCTATATGTGTTAAACAAAGCTAAGCGTACCAAAATCCCCGGCATTGATGGCCTATTATATGAGATTTTCACTGAATGTAAAGTTATAATGCTACCTATTCTATGACTCTGGCATCTTTCCCGAAAATTGGTGCAATGGCACAAATATTCCTGGGTGATAAAAATGATGTAAATAATTATAGAGGTATCACTCTCATGTGCACTCTCATGTGCCACTTATCAAAATTGTTCAGAACAATTTTAAACTATAGATTACTGAATGTGAGTTCAACCTACTATATTATATCTAATGCGCAGTTTGGGTTTAAGCCCGGTTTTAGCAAAGTTGACGCTATTTTTGCTCTGCAGAGTCTTATAACTATTACGCTTGGCAGTAAGAAAAGACTCTATTGTGCTTTCATTGACTTTAGTAAAGCATTTGATACAGTTGAGCATAAGGCATTGTGGCTAAAAATTTATAAATTAGGATTAAATAGTAAGCTTGTAAATGTTGTAAAATCAATGTATGGTCAGATAAAATCATGTGTGGAATATCAAGGAAATATATCTGAATCCTTATGGTACAAATCCGGTCTGATTCAGGGAGAAGCTCTTTCGCCATTCTTGTTTTCTTTATTTGTTAACGATCTAGAAATGGAACTGTTAAATTTCACCGACCGACTATACCAGTTAAATATGCTTCATCTCTGTCTACTGATGTATGCTTATGATACAATATTGTTCTCCGAAAGTGCGCCTGGATTGCAGAGTATGTTAGACACTTTGTATATATACACAAATAAGTGGAATTTAAAAATAAATATTAATAAAAGTAAAATCGAAGTATTCAGAAAAGGTGGAAATGTGAAACCTGAAGAAAGGTGAACATACCACAAAACCGATTTAGAAATTGTTGACAGGTTTAACTATCTTGGGGTTTGTCTTCATTATAGTGAAACTACATTCCCTGGAATATTTTTTATTATTTAAGCATATAGAACAGAAAATCCAATTACGTTTGGTGCATATATGACGCCGCACTCCGCATTGGTTTCACTACGCTGGCTTATCCAGGTCAAAAACAAAGCCATGATTTTGAAAGTGGAACACTTTTGACGGGCTCGTACCGATCTCGGTTTTCATTGGCTTATCACAAGTATAGAATTCCTCAACAAGAGATCACGTGAGATTTCGCACATTTTGAACAAATTTAACTGTCTTGATTGAGGGGTCGTCTCATATCTCCAAAACATATTTATATCCATAGAGGTATGGTACAACGCCTTTGCAGGGGTCGGTGAGTGTGGGATTTGCCTTGAAATTTTGACAGTGGCCAGCTGTTGGCATACGCGTTACATGTAAGGGGGTGTTACTAATTACGTAATGCTCTAGGGGTAGAGGAAGAGGGTACTGTGTTCGATTTACGTAACATTTTTCAAGACTATATGTTATTTTTATTCATTACTTAGACATAAAAAGGTGTTTTTTGGAAATGCGCGGTCAGTCTAGGATCGATCCCCATCGGCGGGTATACAAAAAGACCATGGTATGTGATATCCTGTCTGTGGGATGGTACATATAAACAATCCCTTGCTAAAGGCGCGTGTGCAGGGATTTCAGCGGGGTTGGGGTTATAGACTGTGTTAAGCGAAGTTTATATGGGCCATGCTCCCCCAAAAATACATTTCAAAAAAAATTAAGCTTAGGCAAGTAAGGGTTTCGACCTCCAATACCCTCCGCCTTGCACATGCACCCGATTCCTCTCTAGGATTATATGTCAACATTACCAAATGTTAGACATCCAACAGCAGATGGAAGGAAGGATAGGATATGTTTTATTTAACGACGCACTCAACACATTTTATTTACGGTTGTATGGGTCGGATGATTATTAAATCAATATGCTTATCTTTGATGTCGTTAAATAAAATAAAAAACCCAACTTTACCCTTTCCAAACGAAATAATATTTATTTGAATTTGTCGATTTTAACACGTAAAATTAAGAAGTGAAAACGTTCATTGTCTACTTTAGTATATTTTATTTTAAAAATATATACATGATTAATGTGTTACTAGTATACAAACTAAACTTTAAAAGTTCTACTAACACGTTATAAAATATCAATTCTGAAATAGGAAGGTACGATTGTCAATAATACGTTGTCAAGATCAAACCGGTTTTAACTAAAGACTCAACCGAACGTTCTTCGTACAGCGCAAGATTTTTTTTCAATTTTTTGAGAAGAACCCTACAATTTGAAATCGGCAAACGCACGTGTTAACTGAAATTGACAACAGGCTGTCGTTTGTGTTTTTCCGATCTATGGCGGCACAGACGACGAATCAAGCGTATACGTTTGACGATATTCGTTCATAGTGAACACACACGTTTTTAAAAATGCATTTGAGCTTGTATTTCACATTTGTACATGATGTTATAATATGGTAACCAGAGAATGTAACTTTAATACCGCTCAGAAGGTAATATGCAACCAAGGTAGAAAATCTATGGCTGCTCTATTTGGTAAAGATAGTAACTATTTCTTAAATGCAGAAACGTTACTATCACTGTTTGATACATATGTTAGCAGTATTTTAAATTATGGCTGTGAAGTTTGGGGTTTAGCAAAGGAAATAGTCACGAGATCCAACATTTACAACTCTGTACACTTTTTTTAGGCGTGAAAAGGAGCACTACTAATATGTTGGTCTATTTTTGAATTAGGTTGATCACCTTTGTACATAAGTAGGAACATCCGTATTGTTAAATATTGGATACGAAAGAAATGTTGTATTTAACGACGCACTCAACACATTTTATTTACGGTTATATAGCGTCAGACATATGGTTAAGGACCACACAGATTTTGAGAGGAAACTCACTGTCGCCGCTACATGAGCTACTCTTCCGATTAGCAGCAAGGGAGCTTTTATTTGCACTTCCCACAGGCAGGATAGCACAAACCATGGCCTTTGTTGAACCAGTTATGGATCACTGGTCGGTGGAAGTGGTTTACACCTACCCATTGAGCCTTGCGGAGCACTCACTCAGGGTTTGGAGTCGGTATCTAGATTAAAAATCCCAAGCCTCAACTGGGATCCGAACCCAGTACCTACCAGCCTGTAGACCGATGGCCTAACCACGACGCCACCGAGGCCGGTTATATTGGATACATTTGTTGAATACAGATAACTGTATTTTGAAATAGTGTTATAACACTCTATATGACGAGTGCATAAGAAAACCACGTTCTGTTAACTGGGTTAGTCAAATAAGAGACCTGCTTCTCACCAGTGGTTTTGGTCACATATGGTATAATCAAAATGTAGAAAATTGCAATACATTTATATCACTATTCAAACAGAGAATGACTGATCAATTTATCCAATCTATGTATGCTGTATTCAACAATTCTTCAAAATGTCTGTTATACAAATTCGTTGTTAATAATTATTGCTTACAACCTTACCTTCAGAAACCTATTGCCCTGAAATACAAACATATTTTGAGTAGATATAGATTATCTTCCCATAATCTCTTTATAGAAACGGGCAGATATCACAACATTGACAGGAATAATAGAATATGTAGTCTGTGCAATATGAATGTAGTAGAAGATGAATATCACTTTGTTCTAGTGTGTCCTTTCTTCAGTAACATAAGAGATAAATATATTAAACCTTTTAATTATAATAAACAATCAACATTTAAATTAACGCAACTACTGTCCAGCGACAATTCAAAACAGCTATTTGAATTTGTAAGTGTTTGAACACTGCTACCACGCATAGAACAGACAACATTGATACATGCCATATGTTATTATATTGTATATTATTGCTATGCATGTATTACCCATTTAATATAGATTTTTATCGATTATAACCCGATGCTACATACTATTCCACGCAATGTGCACATTATATTATTTTATACATAAAATATGTATGTATGCCTACAAAATGTATATTTTTTGGCAAAAATAAAATGTGTAAATGTTAAACCACACGTTACAAAACACAGATCGTTAATCGCAAAGCTAAGTCGTACAGTATGACCGCAACTTTACGTCAAAAGTAATGTTCAACATGTCAGGTTTTTCTCGCCGTCTGGCTTTCTTGATCGTCTTCAATTATATTGTAATTTGTTTCTTACAGGTTTTTTTTTCTTCTTTTTTTTCTTCTTTTCTTTTTTAAAGAATCTGTCGTAAACACCTACTGAAACATCGATAATAGTCCTACTATACGAGTGACCGTTAGCTATCATTTATGTCACAACGATTGGATTTAAAGGCTCAGATCCTAGTTACAAGTCGTAAAAATGGACACTAATTTTAATTAATCTACAAACCTGTAACACACTTGGATAAAGTTACAAGAGTATAAAAGTCTGTGACGTTAAAAGCGGAAAATATCCTTAAACAATGAGGCCCCTATAGACTAGAACTCGCATCAATAACCGCTACTTCTCAGACGCACATGCGTTTTTAAAACTAAAAAAAAAGCATTTTGGTATATTAGAAACAAAAGGATAGCCAGAAACACTTCTGTTATACGGAAATAGATAATCTAAACAATAAAATATACGTAACGTTTGATATCAGTGATCACAAGCAGCTCTTAAAGCTGCATTGTCTGGTTTCAATCGTATACAATCAAGTTCTAAGTTCAAATACAAGCATAACTGCACTTTTAATTCACTCGCGAGTTGTCGTCATTAACGCATATGTCAAATGCTTACTAGCCAGTTAGAACAATTCTCGCCATTTTGTAATATCGAGCGGATTCTAGCAGCCACTTCCTAGCAGCGAATTACGCTAGCAGCCAATTTCAGCATACACGCATGGCGACGTTCTAAACACCGGACTCATACGCCTTTTATAATGTGTGTTGTGGTGTGGTCTATACGAAACTAGTTGGACATCCTATATTACCGTGTACAGAAGGATTTTTAAAGTGATACTTCAGATATTATAAAAGTGCTTAATAAAACGGTTAAGTTGTATTTATACGGATATTAGTAACAATAAGACTGTGAAAATTAGTCTTGGTTGTTATTTTGTTTTTGTGTTGTTTTTATATAAAGATACTCTTTAAAACTCTAAAATTCTTAAGTTGTAGTGAATAATAAAAATGAGCATAACAGTGTATTTAAAAGTGTGAAAAACAGGTAACAATCGAAAGGCGTACGAGTCCGATGTTTAGAACGTCGACATGAGTGTCTGCTGAAATTGGCTGCTAGCGTAATTGGCTGCTAGGAATTGACTGCTAGAATCCGCTCGGTTTTTGTAATGCAACAATAGCCGAACCGTACTATTTTTAGCCCAGTGGGCGCCCGCCAAAAGTGTCCCACTTTCAAAATACTGGGTTTATTTTCAACTTGGAAAAGCCAATGTAGTGAAACCATTTTGGAGTGCGGCGTCTTATATGCACCAAACGTAATGGGATTTTCTGTTCTATATGCTTAAATAATAAAAAAATATTCCAGGGAATGCCGCTTTAATAGTGAAAAATACGCTGTAGTGTTTAAAAACTAGGGTTTGTCCCTTTAAAACGTATCTAACGAGCGAAAGCCAGTTGGCTACATTAAAAACCCAAAAAAAACCCAACGACAACAAACAAACACCCCAAAAACTCGTTATAACACAAACTGTATCTTTAGAAATGTAAGAGAGCTAGTTAAACAAAACACACTCTCTGGTTTTTTTTTGTGATTGTCGAGCACTTGTCGTGTTATTATATGAGACGGTTCCTGGAAGACAGAATTACTGAGTGGGCGATCATGTGACGCTACGTCACGATATAAAATTCTGCTGTCCGAAGTTTGCCGAAGGTTAGCTGAATGTGGGTGCTGTCGGGTTTCTTTCTAGTGTGTGTATTACTGATGAATATGTAGATTTTTTTTTAAATCAGGAAAATTAATCGAAAATGATCGATGCAAAGGTATTTGACGCCAAACATAGGATTGTTGTGGTATTACAGCGGGAATCTTTGACTACTCCTTGGTGGGAAGCGATTGCGAAATAATTACATAGCTTGGTCCAGGATTTAATGGGGGGCCCAAGGGACCCGGGCCCCCCCTATTTTTGGGGTCAAGTTATTATTTTTTTTAAACTATAGTATACACTAGAGTGGAATTACACAAAAATGCACTTATTTCCCAAGAGTCTTTAAATTATATTTTGTTCATGAAAATCGTCTTAAAGGGACATTCCTGAGTTTGCGGCAATTTTTAAGATGGTATCGACCAACAGAGACTTTTTAATGATTGTAATTACATAACAAATGTATGTTTCTGCATAAAATGTTACTGACTGTATATTAAACATGTTTCTGACTGCTTTAATATATTACTGAAACAACTGTTTCGATATTTCTTCTCATTTACCGGCAGCCGCAGTCAACGGAAAACCAGCCTAATATGGGAAGGAGAGATGACCACTTTAACTTTGAAAAAAAGAAGAGACCAGAGTTTATGAAATTTTGAAGATAACAAAAACAGTATGACAATACCAAAAACATATACTCTTCCAAAGAAGAAACGCAAAACCACATTGTCGTAACATTTGGAGAATTGATTTAATTATTGAATGGTGAGTCCGATAATTACCAAATGTTGCAGGATTGTTCACAATTCACTCTAGTCCATTGTGAGTAAGTGATAGGACACACCACCAAGGTCAAGGTCATCTGGAGTCAATACCGGGTGTGGCCTCCTCGTGTGTTGACAACTGCCTGGCACCGCCTGCCCATTGAAGCAACCAGAGTACGGATGACGTCCCGGGGGATGGTGGCCCACTCGGCCTGCAAGGCTGCTGCCAGCTCGGGCAGGGTCTGGGGCTGTGGTTGTCGCTGTCGGAGGCGTCGGTCCAACTCGTCCCATAGATGCTCAATTGGGTTCAAATACGGTGATATCGATGGCCAAGGAAGGACATTAATGTTGTTGTTCTGTAGGAAAGCCGTTGTGAGACGTGCTGTGTGAGGCCTGGCGTTGTCATGTTGGAACACTGCGTTGGCGTTGGCCATAACTGGAACGATGTGTGGCCGGAGGATCTGGTCAATGTAGCCCTGTGCATTCAGGTTGCCCTGCACGTGGACCAGGTCAGTTCTGCCAGTGTGTGAGATGGCTGCCCACACCATGATACTACCCCCGCCGAATCTGTCCACTTCCTGCACGCAGTTTGGCGCATAACGTTCACCACGACGCCTATACACGCGACATCTTCCATCATGACGTCGGAGTAGAAATCGGGACTCGTCACTGAACCACACCTGTCTCCATCGCAGTTGAGGCCATTGTCGATGAATCTGGCACCACTGCAGTCGGAGTCGACGGTGTTGTGGTGTTAAGATGACACCTCGAACTGGACGTCTGGCACGAATTCCTACCTCACGTAGGCGGTTCCGTACGGTCTGGTCGGATATCCTGCGCAAACCTGGTATTGCTGCGGCTGTGAAGGTGGCAGTAGTCAATCGTTCCCGAAGGTGGCGTACCCGGATGTAGCGGTCCTGCCCGGGGGTATTGACCCGTGGTCGACCGGATCTAGGGAGGTCACGTGTTGATCCATGTTGCTGGTAACGGTCCCACAGTCTGGAGATGGTGCTTGGGGACACATGGAATGCCCTGCCAACGGCCGTTCTGGATTCGCCTGCGTCTAGTCGGCCGATGGCATTGTTTCTCTGCGGTTCACTGAGACGTGGCATGTCCTGGATTGTCAACTGTCGGCCAGATACAGAGGCCAGGCAAGCGAACACCCTGCACTTTTATACTGTCGGTGTTCATGTTGCACGTGCAGACAACGCACGCGCAGTGGTGACATGGTTTGCACGTGGCTGCGTTTTTGCGAATATTCACATTTTGGAACTTTATTGTACAGTAGCTGCGTTTTATCGAATGTAACCGTGGGAATGTGTTTGGGACATGCAATGACCTTATATTCACAAAGCATGAACCGGTAGGAAACATAAAATCGGAGTTATAACCCATTTGTACCCTTTTGCGTTTCTTTTTTTGAAGAGTATACGTTAAAATAGCTATTTTGTTACTCAGTGCCGAGGAAATCGCGTTTCAAGCCACTTAAATTTCAAAATTTCGAGGGGGAGCATGCCCCCGGACCCCCCTAGAAATCTCGGGCGCTTCGCGCCCTCGGGGCCCCCCCCCCTATTTAAAAATCCTGGAATCGCGCCTGTGGTCTCTGACTGTAATGATAGCGTATAACCTTCCAAATGTCCGTCTTGCTCTCTTACAGTCAGAGTACTCGGTCTACTGGACTAGACTGGACTGGACTGGACTGATTGTTTAACGTGCACATTCAGAACAAGTTGTTGTAGCGCACGCGTGTCCTGGGCACAGATACCGGCCTCAGCCGGTTTCTGTGTCCAGGACAGGACTCGGACTACGGAATACCATACTATATATACTGTTCGGTATCGGTATCTGACCGTTCAAAATTGCGCCAAATTTCCTCAATCAAAATTGCGCACCTTTTCTCTTTGGCATATAACTGCTCCATTCAAAATTCCATAGCACCACCAACGAACTGTCTCCTGTGTTAATGTTCTCCAAAATCTCCCTTGTGGCGGGAATTTAACACAGAAAATCCGTAATATGTCGAATTTTCTCATGAATAACGTGGTGCTATTGGATTACGAAATATGAACGTTGTTGGTATTCTTGAACGAAAACTAACAGTAAATCAGGAGAAGGCCTGGTTAGTGGAATTTAGACGGGTACATTTCACTTTGTTTCATTTATGCAAATATTATTCATGGGATCGACTACTTTGTAATTACTTATTAATCCGAAGCGACATAGAGAGTACTGACTACCATGTCTGCACTAGTTACTTATTATAAAATTAGCTATAATTTGTCACTTTCTATGCATAAGCGGACGAGACAGGGAGCAGTGGGCCAATTGGCCCCCTAGTGCTGGAGCAAAACACAAAATTAGTGCAAAATGTGCTAACCTGAGATCTTTTTAGCGAGCATTTTCCATCATTCTACCCTTAAAATTAGTTGCAATCCATATGAAAATGCGTAGTGATTCGTTTGCAATCCTATATAGCTGTTTGGTAGTAATGCTAATATAATTAAATTTTCTTTGCGTCTATACACTTTACGGCAATCTGATTGGTCTAGAGGTGCTTTTTTTTTTCCCCCGTTCATATCTCGATGAACCCCCAACAATTAAGCCACGCCTACTACCCCCCCCCCCCCCACCCCCACCCTGACTCGCACTACTTTAGTTCAACAAGCCGGATTATTCTATTTTGAAGAAAACACACGTGAAAACTACAAAAAATGTATATGATAAATTAATGGAAAATGCTATAGCAGAGTAGACATATGGATCTATACGCATTGATTAAAAAAACAACAATTAAGGATTGTCTATTGTTTCTTTTACGTTCATCGGGGTATGAACAAAAAAAAATCATCCGCAAACTGTGTGAATCGGCGAAGCCGTTCTCATATAAGTTTGCGGATCATTTTTTTTGTTCATACCCAGATGAACATAAAAGAAATAACAGACAATACTTATAATTAAATTTGAATGACACATGCTAATAATAACACTAAAACGTCATACTTTATTTTGAATTATTTTTTATCCATAAACAATAACGCTCATTAAGACAACTTGCCCATATAAAATGACGTCATCACATATGACGTTCCCTGATGACGTAATTTTTACGTTCATCGAAAAATGAACAAACTCCCGTTGCTACGTCTGGACCAAAAATAATTCAAAATAAAGTATTAATTATAAGTATTGTCTGTTATTTCTTTTACGTTCATCTGGGTATGAACAAAAAAAAAATCATCCGCAAACTTATGTGAGAACGGCTTCGCCGATTCACACAGTTTGCAGATGATCTTTTTTGTTCATACCTTAAACCCCCCCCCCCCCCCCCCCCCCCCCAAAAAAAAAAAAAAAAAACCCCACAAAAAAACCCCAACCTCTTCGCTAATCATGACATGAGACTCTGTCGTTGGCCAAAGAAATCATGTAGGAAACTTCACGCCTGTAACTTACTTGTAAGCGATGTTCAACAGCTGTTGGCGAAAATTAAACGGTTCCACCGACAGCATAAATGTTAGACACGTTCCCTTCTTTCACTTTCATAAATATAAACTAAACACGAATAGGACAATTGCTTCCAATATAGGCCTAACTAAATGATCCGTAAAAATGCACAGCAGCTAGAGGAAATGACGTCATTTACAAAAAAATCACCTGATTCAAATAATAGTGAATGAACGTTCACATTCTTACGCGACATAAGTATCAATGAAGTTTACACTAACAATACTACAGGCATATTTAAAGCTAAACAAAATAAATTCAGTTATGTATTGTTAAAGTATGCATATAAATTTAATTATAGGATTTGACCGCAATTATTTTTTGGTTCATGCAAGTATGAACCGAAAAAACGATGTGCACACTTTTGTATGACCTTCTACGCGGGATCATACAGTGTGCAAATCGTTTTTTCGGTTCATACTTGCATGAACCAAAAAATAATTGCGGTCAATTCTTAAATGAATAATTGTTGATATCCAGATTCGGACATTTTCGTTTAATTCGGGCAAAAGCCAGCCTGCCCTCAATAAAAAATGGGAGCCCGTACGCCTATGCTTCTATGTAAAGATATTATAGAGAATTTTGAATAATTCCAACACCATGTTCTCCTATATCAGTTTCTGTTTTAAACAGTTTTCGGTGGGTTTTTTGCGTAGCTTTTACAGGCTCGTAGAATCGGCGGGGGGAGGGGTGGTGGTGGAGGGGGCACCACAGACTTCCCAGTTGAGGAAGAAAATACTTCTTTTTTTTTTTTTTTTTTTTTATTTTTTTTTTTTTTGGGGGGGGGGGGGGTTCTACTGTATATAAATACATATAAAACTATGGTTTGAGCCTCCACACTACATGCTGTCACTAGAGGTTGTGCCCTCATCCACTCCACCCCCCACCCTCACCCCAACCCAGCCACTCCAGATATCTTTCTCACGGGTCTGTTTTATTGAAGGATGTCTTGTAATTGTAATATTCCTGTTATTAATGTCATCAAACAAAATGAAGCTTTGAGCCTATGGGCGCTTGCTGTATTGGAGCGGAGGGAGGGGGAGTTAGCGGAGGGAGGGGTGGGGGGGGGAGGCTCCCGTTCAGCTGTTTAGAACCGACAAGGCTATTGTCTCCAGCGACAGTCTATATCAACATGGAGTTCACTTTGAGTGTTAGCAGTGAAGCACGAAGCCTCTCTTGTCCAATTACACATGTCACCCTCACATATCAAACACTGACAGGTTCCCATCGGGTCTACTTCGTCAACCGCACTAACCGACAAGGTAGTAAACATCCGAAAACGGCCGAAATTTATAAATAATAGAGAAAAACAACTTGCAGTGGAAATCTTTTGCAATGTAAATGATATTTGGAGGAGATGACCTCAAGTCGATCTGTCCTCTGAAGGGGATCGATCCTATGAGCCATCACACCTCAGTTGACCGGTACACTGTCGGCAGTGAATGGAGTATCGAGAAAGAAAGAAATGTTTTATTTAACGACGCACTCAACACATTTTATTTACGGTTATATGGCGTCAGACATATGGTTAAGGACCACACAGATTTTGAGAGGAAACCCGCTGTCGCCACTACATGGGCTACTCTTCCGATTAGCAGCAAGGAATCTTTTATTTGCGCTTCCCACTGGCAGGATAGCACAAACCATGGCCTTTGTTGAACCAGTTATGGATCACTGGTCGGTGCAAGTGGTTTACACCTACCCATTGAGCCTTGCGGAGCACTCACTCAGGGTTTGGAGTCGGTATCTGGATTAAAAATCCCATGCCTCGACTGGGATCCGAACCCAGTACCTACCAGCCTGTAGACCGATGGCCTGCCACGACGCCACCGAGGCCGGCTGGAGTATCGAGAGTCATTGGTTTAATAGTCTGTCCCGAGACAGACTTCCGGCTATCCAGAGACTGGCCTCGGGACACACATGCCCGAAGCTCTAGTGGCATATGAGCATGTTAAAAATGTACCCGACCCGACCCGCTGGTTTAATAGGATAGGATAGGATTTGGAATAGCAATTAGTGGAATCTTGGATTTTTGACGTCACTGGATGTCGTACAATTATAAACGATAGAAAGATAATATTTCGTATACAAACAGGACAAAAATACTTAATCATTTAATTTTAATAACCAAAAAATATATAATGTTCGTGTTCAAAATATTTGAACGTTAGCGATCTGATGGTAATAATTTGACTTGGTATAATTTGACTTGATAGTCTCTATAAAGGGGCGGATGTAGTCCAGTGGTAACGCGCTCGACTGATGCGCGGTCGGTCTGTGATCGATCCCCATCGGCGGACCCATTTGGCTAGTTCTCGCTCCAGCCAGTGCATTAGGACTGGTATATCAAAGGCTGTGGTATGTATTATTCTGTCTGTAGAATGATGCATATAAAAGATCCCAACATCTAAGGGAAGTATCAACATCTAAATCCTACTCATAATGTCAAGAACTATCTAAAAAAACGCCTTGAATTTGTATACAGCAAACTGATTACCAAAATACGATTATCTGACCATTGCCTTTGTATTGAAGTCGGGAGACGCCAAAATACCCCAAGAGAAAACAGATTATGTACACTATGTGATAATGAAACAATCGAAGACGAATTCCATTTTATTCTGAGTTGTCCTTTTTACCATGATCTAAGAATAAATTACATAAAGAAATACTTCTACGTCAGACCTTCCGTGTTTAAGTTAATCAAACTATTGAACTCGGAAAATATAAAAACTTTAAACAATCTTGGAAAATATTTATACAAGGCTTTTCTAAGAAGGGAAATGTTCATTAAAAGTTAATATATTATGTTTACCCTCCTATTGACATTTTATATACTCTATTCATGTAATTTTGATTGTTAAATATCACACTATGTATATATGCACAACTGTTACTATGATAATAATATTGATGTTTATGTCGCGCCTATAGCCAGGATGGCTTTGGATAATAAAGAATCCCATGCTACTAATGGAAAAATGTAGCGGGTTTCCTCTCTTAATGTGACAAAATTACCAAATGTTTGACATCCGATATCCGACCATTAAAGCCGCACACCCTAGTTCCATCCAGCGAAAATAAATTATAATTTGGTTAATCTACAAACCTGTAACACACTTAGATCACGTTTTTATCAAATGGAGTGAAAAAGCAGGTTTTATATCGATAAATACCATGGGAATCCCCATGTCCCAATTGCTTGAAATAATTTTGAAAGTTAGTATTTTGATGTCACCGGTAGATGTCGCTCGAAGCACAACAATGCCTACGTCACGACAAATTTCACAGACTTGGGGTGCGTTTCTTTCACCTCTCCTGGACATGTTCCAACTGTTCTGTCCTGGTTGTATCCCCTCTCCAAATATCGTAAGACTTAGAAAAATTATTGGTTTTAAGGGTTTGTAACGTTTTGTATTGAGACACTTACTTGTCTGAACTTTATTGTTACTGAAAATATTCACGAACTGTGAAGAAAAATCTCACAAATGAACAACAACAAATCGGATGTTGATTGCGCGAACCGTGCACGAGAAAACAAACCGAACCAAAATGATAACGGTCACGTGGTATACCAACGTCTGTGACATTGAAATGGAAATATCCCCTCTAAAAATAGATTAGACCTTGTCTGCTCAACGGTTTTTTCTTAAACGTGCGTCCGTTTTCAAGAACTACGAAAAATGTATTTTGTGGTATTACAAACACCAGGATTACCAGGATTACCAAAAAACACTTCAGGTGAATGGAAATGTATATTCTAAATAATAAACGGTAAGTAAAGTGCAATTTTATTTGTGAAAAAATGGGTTTAATAGCGAAAAACAACGCCGTAATGGTTAACAACTAGCCGTAACTAGGGTGTGTCCCTTTAATAAATCAATGTTCTCTAGTGGCGTCGTTAAAGAAAATCAATTTTAACTTTGTCTCTATGCAGGCCATAAGCGTACGAGACAAGGGACGAGAAAACTGCAAATCATCAAAGTCGGGCAGAAACGATATAGATATTCGAGCAAAATGAGCTGGCCTAAAACCTTTTCACCATGTATTTCCACCATTCTATCCACAATATTAGTTGTAGACAATGTTAAAATACTTAGTGATTCGTTTGCAACCCAATATAGCTGTTTGGCAGTAATGATTATATGAATAAATGTTGATATCTAGATCGGTCGGTCTGGGATCGATCCCCGTCGGTGGGCCCATTGGGCTATTTCTCGTTCCAGACAGTACACCACGACTAGTATATTAAAGGTCGTGGTATGTGTTATCCTGTCTGTGGGATGGTGCATATAACATATCCCTTGCTACTAATGGAAACATATAGCGGGTTTCCTCTCTAAGACTATAGTGGCGGGACGTAGCCCAGTGGTAAAGCGTTCGCTTGATGCGCGGTCTGTCTAGGACCGATCCCCGTCGGTGAACCCATTGAGCCATTTCTCGTTTCAGCTAGTGCTCCACAGCTGGTGTAGCAAAGGCCGTGATATGTACTATCCTGTCTGTGGGATGGTGCATATAAAATATCCCTTGCTGCTAATCGAAAAGAGTAGCCCATGGAATGGCGACAGCGGGTTTCCTCTCTCAATATCTGTGTGGTCCTTAACCATATGTATGACGCCATATCACCGTAAATAAAAAGTGTTGAGTGCGTCGTTAAATAAAACATTTCCTTCCTTCCTTCATCAAACACAATACGTCAGAATTACCAAATGTTTGACATCCAATAGCCAATGATAATTAAATCAATGTGCTCTAGTCGTTTCGTTAAACAAAAGAAATTTTTCTGTAGGTCAGATAATGCAAGTTGCTTCAGTTTGACTTGTCATGGTACATATGGAGTTAAAGTTTGTTTTTGTTTAACGACACCATTAGAGCACATTGGCACATTAATCATCGGCTATTGGATGTCAAACATAATTTTGGAAGTTTTGTTATTCTTAGTCCATTAGGAAATCCGTTACATGGTTACATTATCATCAAGGGATCATCATCATCATCCACTGATATGATAACACATACCACGGCCTTTGATATACCTTTCGTGGTTCATTGGTTGTGAAGGTGAAAAGAAACCTAATGATAAACTGGGTCCTCTGAGGTGGTTCCTTACTGCGACTCCAGCACCGCAGGCGAGTGTTCTACCGACTGATCAAGTGGAACTAGATGTGCTTCGAACACAACTACTAAGTACTCTAAACGAGAAACAGCCGTGAATGGTGAAATCCCATAGCTTAAAAAAACATATAAATAATGACTTGACGTGCTGTATTTGACAATACTAAAAGATAATGACTTCCTCCACAAGTGACATGAAATTGAAGTCTAAATGTGTTGTAACTAAAACGAGCCATACATTATTAAAGTAGGATTAGTGTGTCGCTGTTTACGACTGTACGATTTGCACACCTTCACATTAATAGTTTACTCCCTTGTGGAAGAAGAGGAAAAATATACATATACATGTATAAACAACGATGTTCGTGACCAAAAGGGCGTGGGGGTGTTGTAAAGTCCCTGTGCACTCGACGATAATCGGCTATAAATATAAATCATATTCAACAAATTCATTATAACATTAAAAATAATATATAATTTCAATATGTTGTATATTAAAAATAATATCATCATAAAAGCACGGAGACACACATACACATACACATACACATACACATACACATACACATACACCTATACATACACATACACATACACATACCCAGAAAGAAAGAGAGAGAGGGTTGGGAGGCGATAGGAGAGAGAGAGAGGGTTGGGAGGCGATAGGAGAGAGAGAGAGAGAGAGAGAGAGAGAGAGAGAGAGAGAGAGAGAGAGAGAGAGAGAGAGAGAGAGAGTGAATGAAGGAGAGAATGATGGATGTAGAGCGACAGAGGAAGAGAGACGAGGGAAGAGCGACACAGAGAGAGAGAGAGAGAGAGAGAGAGAGAGAGAGAGAGAGAGAGAGAGAGAGAGAGAGAGAGAGAAATGAAGGAGAGAATGATGGATGTAGAGCGACAGAGGAAGAGAGACGAGGGAAGAGCGACAGAGAGAGAGAGAGAGAGAGAGAGAGAGAGAGAGAGAGAGAGAGAGAGAGAGAGAACGAACACTGACTCAACTCTGTTCGACAAAAGCGTCACGATGTTAACAGATGTGAACAGTTAGGATATTCTCGCGAGATTTAGGTGCGTTAAAAACGACTTGTAAATTAACATTACTGCATTATTGATTTGATATTCGTCCTGGAAGGATGGGACAGACTGTTATAAAATATGCAGACCCACGCTGTCGACATTTTGCACTGGAGTGCACTGTTCTAAAATGTGAACAACGACGTTAGTGGGTGTGCTGGTATTAAAAACAAATAGTATCTTAGACTAGTCTTATTGAAAAGCAGTAGGGAATCTTTTATATGCATTTCCAGTGGACATGATAACACTTACCCTGACCTGTCCGGTATAGAGATGAACTTTTTAATTTAAAACTGTTGTGGCTGTAGAATCTAACTCGTTCGGTAGCTTGAGCGCTCGCCTGAGGTGATTGCGTTGTAGGATCGAATCACCTTAATGGAACCCAATCTCTGATTGGGTTTTCCCCGTAAAAACAGTATCCCACGACTGGTATATCAAAGGCCCTGGTATGTGCATCTACAAGATCCCTTGCTGTTAATAAACAAATTTTTGCGGGTTTCCTTTATGACTACGGGTCAATAATTAATGTGTTCTAGTGGCGTCGTTGATTTTTTTTTTTTTACAATCACTCTTCTTGAACTAGACTCAGGGGAGTGATGGGAGCTGGAATGATAGCTGCCGTTAAAGGGACATTCCCGAGTTTGTTGCATTGTAAGATGTTTCAGACTAATAAAATAGTTCTACGATTAAACTTACATATTAAATATATTTTCTTGTTTAGAATAACAGTGTTTCTGGTCGTCTTAATATTTGTAAGTAGTCAAAACTGGATTTTGTCTTCAAATAATTTCGTACGTAAGAAAAATCATATTTTAGGAAATAAAATGAAATTTAACCTAGTACAAATATTAGAACGATCAGAAGCACGTTGAATATACAGATACTGTTATTCTAAACACGAAAATATATTTAATATGTAAGTTTAATCGTAGAAATATTTTATTAGTCGATAACATCTTAAAAACTGCAGCAAACCCAGGAATGTCCCTTTAAGCGACGAAGTGTGGTCTGACTTCAGATGAAGCACTCCGACGTCAAATCGAACGAGTCCGAGTCACAGTCCAAGTTACAAATGTCGTATTTTGCATCAGAGTTCTGCTAATAAAGTGCTTATTTAAAAGAAAACACACAAGATGAAGTCTAAGGAATGCCAGCTATTGTATAGTGATCGTTTAATGCATTAAAGGTAATACACGGACATTAGCTATAATTATACAGACAGACATACAATCAGTTTACCCTTAAAGGGACATTCCTGAGTTTTCTGCATTGTAAGATGTTTCCCACTAATAAAATATTTCTACGATTAAACGTACATATTAAATATATTTTCTTGTTTAGAAAAAGTGTAGCAAACTCAGGAATGTCCCTTTAATAATGTATCTTTTACCCGAATGAGTACCTACACCGATGTGCACTGGCGTAGCCAAAATGTTTTGTTACAGGGCATCCACATACATGCGGGGGCACACACTACCTTTTACACATGCTATGGATCACAGGTAAATATAACAGGTCGTGGGAGGGGAAAAAAGGTGTGATTGAGGGAGGCCATCGCCCCCGTGCCCCCCCTCACTCCCCCGGATACGCCAGTGCCTTCGTACATCATTTAGTATCGCATCAAAAACAATTCGGGATTGTCGCAATACAAAAGCTCGACATTCCCAAAATATCGATTACGCCGAATAGTTATATGAAAATGTATATTAACGCCAAAAAAGAAATAATGCACGCCGTGACGGTAATGTCTGGGGAAATTTAATATTAGATGTAGATGTACGGAAAGTAGACTGCTTCTTTGTGCAGTGCTCTCGACTGCTGTTATACTATATTGAAACAAGATAGTCAATATTTTATGAGTCAGATGGTATTTACTTTACATTTAATGCTTTTCTGGTTTCTTTTAAATTATGATTATTAATTATTTCTAAGCATTACCTCATGTTATGCTTTACTTCATTTTTACGTTTGTATGAAATGCGCAAAAAATAGTAAGTTATCTGTCATGTTATCTATATACAAATTTAAAAATAAATAAATACAGAAATGAAAAGCTGAATATTTTGTGAATGAAGATCATTTTAACATATCTATTCAAACCCATTTTGAATGTTTTTGTTTTTTCCTCAATGCTTTTTAAATACAGCTGACATGTTTTCTACACACCATGTGAACAAAGTTGTCCCATTTTCAGCATACATGTCAAAGACAATGTTTATTTGTTTTGTTCAACGACAGCACTTGAGTCCATTGATTAATTAATTTTGACTCGTAGCCAAAATATTACTTACTAGAGATGGTCTGTTATATGTAGCCAACGACTACAGTGCATTTTCGATTTCTCCTGAGATTCCACAAGCTTTCCGATATATTACATTTTTATTTATGAATCACAATGCATTCTTATTACTCACTGCAGCACATAATTTAGTTTTTGTTTTATATCAGTATCAAAGATCAGGGGACTAAAGTTATAAGTTAAAGATTGTTTTGTTTAACGCAACTACAACACATCGATTTATTAATCATCGGCTATTGGATGTCAAACATTTGGTAATTTTGACATACAATTTTAGAGAAGAAACCCGCACCTGTTTTTTTTACTAGCAAGGGATATTTTATATTTGCCATCCCACAGACAGAATAGCACATATCACGGCCTTTGATATATCAGTCGTGGTGCACTGGTATAACAAAGTTTGTGTTGTTTAATGACACCAGTAGAGCACATTGTTTTAGTAATCATCGGCTGTTGGATGTCAACCATTTGGTAATTTTTACATATATATTAGAGGAAGGAAGGAAGGAAATGGTTTATTTAACGACGCACTCAACACATTTTATTTACGGTTATATGGCGTCACACATACAGTTTAGAGAGGAAACCCGCTGTTGCCACTTAATGGGATACTCTTTTCGATTAGCAGCAAGGGATCTTTTATATGCATCATCCCACAGATAGGGATAGCACATACCATAGCCTTTGTTATACCAGTCATGTTGCAGGGCCATTCCGTGGTATTTGGTCCATGGGTGTGAAAATTTCAAAATGATCTGTTAAACTAAGTTTTTAGTATAGCTTAAAGTTAACACCCTTAAGCACATACAAATATACTTATATTGCCAATTTACTTATGTTTTAAGGGGTTTAATGACAGTTTAATTTGAAAATAAATAAATTTGTAAGCCAGGACGTGACATTTGTTTTTTGGTAATATTTCATTACTGTTATGTCAAATTTAAAAATTAGGTATCAGGACATCATATCTAAAATATACTGCATATGAAAATACTACTTTCCCTTCTTTCATATCATAATTAGTATATTAAATTATTTTTCAAAATATATAATGTCACGTCCTGGCTGATTTGACATATAAAAGTTACTTTTATTTAAAAACTATTTTTCAGAAATAAAAATCCTTTTTAATTGTCCTTCTTTTCAATGTTCCAAGTATACATAAAAGGTATAATGATGACTGGTTGTATTAAATGATTAAAATAACCACCTCAAACTTTGAGCCAGGATGTGACATTGAGCCAGGACGTGACATTCAAGATGGCATGTTAAATTGAGTAAAGATTAAAAAATGTATTAAATCTCTCTATATAGAGAAATTGGCAAAACTAACTAGATAATGCACATGTACCTAAAAGAAATTACTTTTATTTTCAATAATTTTGCTCTCACCATCAATAATTGGAAACGGAGAAACTGGACGTTCGGGGGAGCATGTTCAAATATTTAACATGGATTTATGTTGATACAAAAATACTATTATCAATTAATTCTATGCTTCTGTCTTTTGACCAAATAATGAATTATTGATAATCCACCAATTTAAAGAATATTGTATTTATACCACATGTTCCATTTTGTGAATCCAAACTGGTGTACACATACAATAAATATTGTGTCAAAGAATTGTTCAAATACAATGTACTGCTAAAATCTTAAGTTTATTCCTTGGCAGATACAGGTATACAAACATGAATTGGAATATATAAACCAACATTTCACCACTGAAGGATGTAATTGATAAAGATGTATGTGGAAGATAAAACTTGGTTTGGGGAATTCAAATCAGTTGTGTCGTAGAGATGTTTGTTACCGTCATCCATCAACAGTTTATATTAATATACATTGTTGATAGTTTGGCCTATTAGATAATGATGAACAGAAAGAAGAAATTGTCCAAAAACTATAATTTCTGTACTGACTGGGGTTCATATTTTGAATTCCAATTAAATCAGATGAAACTAAAAAAACTAACAAAAGGTAAACTATAATAATATATTAATTTTAGAATATATGGTAAATTGCAAACACAAATTCTACAGAATTAAATGTCTGGCCTACCATAAACTTATTCAGTGTCATTGATAGTGTATCTGTAGATATCTGTCTCAATGCATGTTAAAAATGTTTTTAAAACATAACAAAAATTAAACTTCCAAAAATTAAATTAAAATGTTAAAATAATAAAGTTGAAAAACAAATTTTGACGTGCTCTGGGGTGAACATTCACAGATAGAACTATAAATGAAGCTTTACTGATGCAGGACATGTAATTTATGAGAAATGTAGCTACATTTGTACAATCAATGTTGAGCTAAATGCAAAAGTTGATGCTGCAGCCAACAAAAAAGTTATATCTATGTTTCATCTTTTTAGTTTGTACATGTATTGTAAAGGTAAGACAAAAATCACTAGACTTAGCAACATCAGGATAAACAATGCTGTTGACAGTATGGTCACTGGTTATAAAAGTATATTACAAGAATATTGTATGAGAACGTTTTTTTTGCACAACGACAGTTCAATTAATCAGGATTTTATGCACTTATTTTGATGATAAAACACTTAAAACAAGTAAATATCATAATTTCATAAATTAACAGTATTTCATTAGTAGTATTTGGTATATATACCATTTATTAGTTGTAATGAAGTTGTATTAGTGAACTGGACAAAAAGTCACGTCCTGGCTTGTCACGTCCTGGCTCCTACTGAAATTTTAAAAAGTAAATGTTACATCATAAAGAATATATTTTTTAGTAATTTGCTATATAGCATTTAGAAACAGACTGGATATTGTGTTAAACAGTGTATTTCAATAGTTTTGTAATTTACTGCAGTGTTAAAAAAGTGATGTCCATTTTCGTCATGTCCTGGCACATTTTACTTTTCACTTTATAAGTTTTTTTTTTTTTTTACAAAAACAAAATTAGGCCTGACATGCTTATACTACTATATGTAATGAGTCTATAAATGATAAAACTGCATTTCCATTTAAAAAGGATTTTTAGTGAAGAAGATCATAAGAGTCAGAATGTCACGTCCTGGCTTAAATAATTACCATGGAATGGCCCTGCACTAGTATAACAAAGTTTGTTTTGTTTAATGACACCGCTAGAGGAAATTGATTTATTTTATGATCGGCTATTTGATATCAGACATTTGGTAATTTTGACATAATATATAGAGTCTTAGAGATGAAACCTACAACATTTTCCAATTTACAGCAAGGGAACTTTTATAAGCACCATCCCCCAGATAGGAGAGCACATACGACGGCCTTTGATATACCATTCGTGTTACACTGGCTGGGACGAGAAATAGCCCAATGGGCCCATCGACGAGGATCGATCCTAGACCGACCGCGCATCGAGCGAGCGCTTTACTGGGGCCGGCATCCGAGTGTTATGTTCTGTGATGAACTGATGCGCCGATGGAGAGAGAGAGAGAGAGAGAGAGAGAGAGAGAGAGAGAGAGAGAGAGAGAGAGAGAGAGAGACAGAGAGAGAGTGAGTGAGTCAGATGACTTAAAACCGTGACAAACACAAACAGTTATAACACAATCGCATATTACAGAAGTTCCATTTGATCACGCTGGCAGTCCTCCAGCAGTGCTTGCTGGTATTCCCACTGCTAGGTGCGGGTCTGTAGAGTGTGTATATGATATAAAAAAGTGTATCGATCTCCAAGGCCGGTTATTTGCTATAGGTTGTAAATGTTTACACGGGAGAATGCACTCGGCAACAATGCCGCATCCGTGGACTCTAGTCCTGTAACAAAGGTCAGCAAAAGAAAAGTGTGAGAAGAATAACATTTACATTATTATTATGGTTAAAGTTGGTCTCTGGGGTGCCGAATTCATGAAATTATAAAGTGACATTTTTCATGGCGACCATTTTCTGCGTATTGTAGTTACGAAGTTATAAAATTTTAATGATGAGACTGGTTGCCATTTTGGAAAAAAATAGTATCGCCATTTTGTTCACACCAATTTTAGAAAATTTTAATTTCAGCCATTGTGACAAATGTTGCGCTTCAGACCCCGGTTATTAAAGAAAGCTAGGACACTTTTTCAACATTAGTCCATGGGTCAATACCTCAAATTACACATGTCGCTACTTTTTTGAGAGATAAATACTCACTATAGTTTTTGGAAAGACCATCGCGTTGGACATATTGTTCAGCATGATGGCCATTCCCAAGTGGTAGCTTTGTACATTTGTTGGGTAAAATATTTGTTTAAAGTGGAAATTGTGATCAGTGCAAGTGTTGATTTGTTTATACCATTTATTCAAACTTTTTTTTCAACGGTTGCCATGGTAATGGTAATTTTAGGGCAAAAAATAAGTTTTTTAGTGATTAAACTTTAAAAATTCATATCTCACAACTCAAATGAAATATTTGGGTGCTTTCAAACGGCAAACCCAGGCGGGTTTTCAGTTACATTTGTGTTCAATATATTTAGGCAGAATAGACAATTTTGGGGTAAAAACATTAGTTTCGAAATTCCGCATTTATGAAAATCGCAGAAAATAGTGATTTTGAGATTCCCTTGCTATATAAGACACCAAAAGCTGTCAAAGTTGAGTATATCGGTAACAATCCATTGCAAAGGTATTGTCATTCATTGATATTCCTATTACTATTGATAGGTGGTTGCCATGGTAACAGATATTTGGGTGTTTTTTATCACTTGTCAAAATTGATTTGAATAATGGATGCCGAGGTTACATATATTTTTGGGCATAGCTTGTAATCTTTTACAGTGAAATATTCAATTCATGCCTAAGTTACACACTTTTTAATATTGTTAACAGGAAAAAAAGTATTATTATTTTTTTTTTTATCAACACTACTAGAGCATACTGATTTATTAATCACCGGCAATTGGATGTCAAACTTTTGGTAATTTTGACAAATAATCTTAGAGATGCAACCCGCAACATTTTAACATTAGTAGCAAGGGATCTTTTATATGCACCATCCCTCAGACAGGACAGCACATACCACAACCTTTGATATACCAGTCGTGCTGCTCCGGCTGGAACGAGAAATAGTCCAATATACCCACCGACCGCGCATTAGTCAAGCACATTACCACTGGACCACTTCCCGCCTGACAGTCAGGAATGTCATCAGTGTTCGGGATGCCTTGAGGCTAATTTAGTAAGGTGATCTTCAGGTAAAATATCATTTATACAATAGTCTGGTAATCACTATTTATCTCCTTTGCCATCCAAGCTTCAGGTGAAAATCAACCTGATTTGTAAATCTTGATGGATCACGTTGGTGGAATAAAATACCAGAATCGAATTCCCCTTCAGTGCTAAATATCAGATTGCATATGTTGAAGCAGTTGTATCACAGGAACTACACAGTCGGACCATGAACATTTTACAACACAGTAATTTAACAATTCAAACACGTCATCTTCAATTTACCTGCAATAGGTGTCGGGTACTCTGATTATTATTCGTCTGCAATCGTTGCTGTCATATGCCCGGCTACAGTTGCATTTCATCAGTTCAAGAACTGTTGTTGGTGCTGGTAGAACGGTCATCTATTGCCCGTGAAGGTCACCTTCTTCATCGATGATCTAGGTGAGCTAATATCTTCCCTCTTGGCACAGAAACACTGGTAACGACTGTCAGGTGCATGGATATTGATGAGCTCACATCAAAACATGCTGTAGTAGATTTAGCCGTGTTGTTATCAATGCTCAAGACACTGACATAATGGTATTTACTTTACTCTCAAGTCCGATATTCCATGCCACATCTACCAACGTAGAGAAACCAAAACGTCTACATTGGAGAAAACTCTTTGCACTGCAGTCATAGGCCTCCGTGCATTTCCCGAATGCGACTCCATCAGTTCCTTCTCAGAAAACGATTTAGACTCTGAAAATTTTGAGAAAAGAGGAGGATTATCAACAATGTTTCATAGATCGTGGAAAGCTGTGGGAAGTCTCGGATGAAGTCAACCAGAAACTTGAGGCATTTGTGTGCAGCCTAAATGCCTAAAAAAGAACAACGCGCTTGAGAGTCGAGAGGGAAGATACTAGCTCAGCATCCCTCCCTCCAACAGCATACTAGACGTGCTAACTATCATGCTACAATTTGTATTGGCGCAGGCCTCTTGAAGCAAACTCAGAAGTTCCACAGCCAACAAGTCATGGATGGACGAACGATGAAGAGAGGGTGTCCTTTACGGGCAATGAATGACCGTTCTACCAGCACCAACAACTGTTTTTGAGCTGTTGAAATGCAACTGTAGCCGGGCATACGACAGCAACAGCTGCGAGTGTGTCGCAAATGGTCTTAAATGTACTCCGATGTGTTGCCAGCAAAATTATGCCAACCAGATAACGAACGAAGATGAATACGAGAACCCGACACCTATTGTTGGAGAAAGTGACGATGATGTGTTTGAATTGTTAAATTACTGTGTTGCAAAATGTCCGTGGCCTGAGTGGGTTGTTCCTGTGACATAATGACTTTAAAATATGCCACCTGATAATTATCATCGCCGATAAATTTGTTTCTGGTCAGTTATTCCACCAAAGTGATCCATGTGTATTTATTTTCAATCATATCTTGATATACAAATCAGGATACTTTTCAAATAAAGGTTTAACTTCAAAGTAGATAAATAGTTATTTACCAGACTGTGACGGAAGATGCCCTTAATTTATTTTCGCCTGTGGCGATATTGATTGTTTTAGAGGGCCGTGTGCAGTCCCAATATGCACTTAGACCAGGTGGGCACTTTGTTACGTAATACCTCCGCGCGACCGTACCCTCTAATACACACCCGGACTAGGTGTGGAGGCCATGTGGCCAGTAGTTACGTAATAACTCCGGTAGAACGGTTTATGACCGGGGTATTTCTGGCGAACTGGCGACAGTATGTCTATTCATCTAATTATCACACGTGTAGGTGTTGTGTCACGGTGAAGTGATTAGAATATTGTGTAAACTAGACACCTAGTGATTAACTAATTAAGTAATTAGTTCTGGGTTGTTATTATTATTGTTGTTGTTAATTAATTAACTGCGGCAAATATATTTGTCAGCGTAAGGTTAATACAGATTCCAAAGTATATTGTTTTTTGTTGTGTTTTCTAGTGAACTAAACGTGCTATATTACATATACTTTATATAAGATCTTATCTCTGATATACCTAGAACCGAGCCACGTGGGTATTGGACTGCCCGTTACAGAGAGATCTAATAGATATACAGTTAGGAGAGATATTTGGATAATCGTGTTTTATTCAGTTACGGGTATTATAGGATCACCGTGACACAGACCATTGTTTAAATTATATTTTATTGCTAATTAACCTCAAGAGATCCTGGATAATGATGACATTCTTGTTTGTCATGTTGAACAGCTTGTAACTGAGGCATGAATGGAATATTACACGGTAAAATATTAAAACTATGCCAAAATATGTCTGTAACTTCGGCAGCCATTTTTTTCAAATCAACTATGATAACAAATCAGTTACCATGGCAACCACTCATCAATGGGACCTTAGGATATCAATGAATGGAAATCACTTTGCAATGGATTTTTACAGATACACTCAACTTTGACAGCTTTTGGGCATAGCTAGGTGTCTTATGTAGCAAATAAATCTTAAAATCTCTCTTTTCTGCCATTTTCATAAAAGCGAAATTTCGAAACTGTTGACTAATCTACCTAAATATATTGAACACGGATGTAACTAAAAAACTGCCTGGGTATCTCAGGATGGGTTTGCCGTTGAAAGTACCCAAATATTTCATATGAATCCTGAGATATGAATTTTTGAAGTGTTGTTACCATAAATTGTACGTTTGGCCCAAAATGGCCGTTGCCATGGCAACCGTTTAGAAAAACTCTAGTAGTGTTGTTAAACATAACACACATTAACATGTTTTACCCATGTTTATCATGTTGAAAAGATTACAAGATGTGCCTAAAATGTCTGTAATCTTGGCAGCCATTATTAAAATCAATTATGATAACAAGTGGGGGAAAAACAAAGAAATATGTTAACATGGCAACCACTCATATATACTCTTCAAAAGAAGAAACGCAAAACCACATTGTCGTAACATTTGGAGAATTGATTTAATTATTGAATGGTGAGTCCGATAATTACCAAATGTTGCAGGATTGTTCACAATTCACTCTAGTCCATTGTGAGTAAGTGATAGGACACACCACCAAGGTCAAGGTCATCTGGAGTCAATACCGGGTGTGGCCTCCGCGTGTGTTGACAACTGCCTGGCACCGCCTGCCCATTGAAGCAACCAGAGTACGGATGACGTCCCGGGGGATGGTGGCCCACTCGGCCTGCAAGGCTGCTGCCAGCTCGGGCAGGGTCTGGGGCTGTGGTTGTCGCTGTCGGAGGCGTCGGTCCAACTCGTCCCATAGATGCTCAATTGGGTTCAAATCCGGTGATGTCGATGGCCAAGGAAGGACATTAATGTTGTTGTTCTGTAGGAAAGCCGTTGTGAGACGTGCTGTGTGAGGCCTGGCGTTGTCATGTTGGAACACTGCGTTGGCGTTGGCCATAACTGGAACGATGTGTGGCCGGAGGATCTGGTCAATGTAGCCCTGTGCATTCAGGTTGCCCTGCACGTGGACCAGGTCAGTTCTGCCAGTGTGTGAGATGGCTGCCCACACCATGACACTACCCCCGCCGAATCTGTCCACTTCCTGCACGCAGTTTGCCGCATAACGTTCACCACGACGCCTATACACGCGACATCTTCCATCATGACGTCGGAGCAGAAATCGGGACTCGTCACTGAACCACACCTGTCTCCATCACAGTTGAGGCCATTGTCGATGAATCTGGCACCACTGCAGTCGGAGTCGACGGTGTTGTGATGTTAAGATGACACCTCGAACTGGACGTCTGGCACGAATTCCTACCTCACGTAGGCGGTTCCGTACGGTCTGGTCGGATATCCTGCGCAAACCTGGTATTGCTGTGGCTGTGGAGGTGGCAGTAGTCAATCGTTCCCGAAGGTGGCGTACCCGGATGTAGCGGTCCTGCCCGGGGGTAGTGACCCGTGGTCGACCGGATCTAGGGAGGTCACGTGTTGATCCATGTTGCTGGTAACGGTCCCACAGTCTGGAGATGGTGCTTGGGGACACATGGAATGCCCTGGCAACGGCCGTTCTGGATTCGCCTGCGTCTAGTCGGCCGATGGCATTGTTTCTCTGCGGTTCACTGAGACGTGGCATGTCCTGGATTGTCAACTGTCGGCCAGATACAGAGGCCAGGCAAGCGAACACCCTGCACTTTTATACTGTCGGTGTTCATGTTGCGCGTGCAGACAACGCACGTGCAGTGGTGACATGGTTTGCACGTGGCTGCGTTTTTGCGAATATTCACATTTTGGAACTTTATTGTACAGTAGCTGCGTTTTATCGAATGTAACCGTGGGAATGTGTTTGGGACATGCAATGACCTTATATTCACAAAGCATGAACCGGTAGGAAACATAAAATCGGAGTTATAACCCATTTGTACCCTTTTGCGTTTCTTTTTTTGAAGAGTATATTAAACACAAATGTAAAGCCCACGTCACACTGTCAAGGATGAGGACGCCGGGTTAGCCACGGATACGATCCGACATCGTTCGTGACAATCCGTTGTGGTCCGTAGAGGTCCGTAGCTGTCCGTACTAAATCCCTGATCAATCGTAGTAATACTTGTATGTCCGTGAAAATGTTGAACATGTTCAAAAATTCATCACGGATCGAACAACCGTAGTGCATCCTTAATGATCCGTAGAAGAACGTAATAATCAATTCTAATCCGTAATAAACTGTACTTAAACCGTACTTATCCGTACTTAATCGTAGTAATCCCCGGCCTCAAGTCCCGGTCACACTGTCAAGGATCAGGACGCCGGGTTAGCCACGGATACGACCCGGCATCATTCGCGACAATCCTTAGTGGTCCGTACTAAACAGTTCCGATTCTTAGCGATCCGTAGCGACCCATAGCGCTCTCGTTGTCAACTAACCCCTATCCTTAATAATCCTAGGTTTATCCGTCGAAAACCGTAGTTAAACCGTGGTGCATCCGTAGGGGGCCGCGGATAGACCACTATTAGGGACCGTAGACACTTTCAGAATTTTGTAACAATCACATATATTTATAGCTGTAGTGATGGAACACATCCCAGATAATGATAAGGTAAAAAAAAAAATTCTAAAATATTACTTTGACCCCCCAAAATTAAACTTTTTGTAATCAAGGGCAGTAACTCCGTTTGGCAAAAAATTACACAAGACCTAAAAAAATTGGAACAGTGCAAATTATTTAACTTGGTGCCTTATTTTGGGTTAGAATACATCAGTAACCATTAAAAACATCATTAAATCTATATATATTTATGGCTTGCAGTTCATCAGTAACAAGTTTCTCAGTGTCATTGAGTATTTGTGGAAAAATGTAATCAAAAAAGTCAAACACCTCTGTTGCATTGATTTGGCCATTATCATAATTTTCATACACTTCTAAATATTCAAACAACGCTTGAAGGTTCCCCATCAACATATGCATAAAATTATTAATTTTCTACAGTGTTAACAGTACCTGTAGAATAAATAGCAGGGAAAGTGTTTCAAACGAAAATGTCCGCCATCTTGGATTCCAAGAAAATCTCAGTACACCTAGCAATGTTTTTATGGGGTCTATAAGTTATATAAAAGTTTACAACAGTAAACTAGTGTCATATATGGCTTTAGTGATGTATTAAGTTGTTGTGTTTTGATAATTTGTTGTTCTTAAATCATGGAAACTTACAAAATAAAATATTTTCCTGCAGAAAATGGCGTGATATTCTTCAACTTTCGGTTTTGGCCTGGAATACGATGTGAAAACAAATCTGAAACCGGTTTTTGGAATCGAGCACAAACAATTTAATCATTTCCCTACCTTCTATAATTGAAGAGTTCTTCGTTTAATTCCGGGAACACATCGTAAAAGGACCTAAAAGACAAGCCTATATTTAGACAAAAAAACTAATCGACCGACTAGCGGCGAGTTGGGGCGCCACTAGTCTTCCGGTACGGTCCCTACCACTATCCGGCGTCATCCGTGAGGTTTTCATCCGTCGTGGATCCGGCCAGACGATCCTTGACAGTGTGACCGGGGCTTGACTGAAAAACCGCCTGGGTATCTCAGAATGAGTTTGCTGCATTGTAAGATGTTTCCGACTAATAAAATATTTCTACGAGTAAACTTACATATTAAATATATTTTCTTGTTTCGAATATCAGTGTCTGTATGTATATTTAATATGTTTCTGGTCGTCTTAATATTTCTGAGAAGCCCAAACTGGATTTTGTCTTCATATGAAATACAATTTTTTTAGGAATTAAAATGAAATTTAACCTATTACAAATATTAGAACGACCAGAAACACGTTTAATATACAGCCACAAATATTTTATGCAGAACAATATATTTGATATGCAATTACAATCGTTAAAATGTCTCTGTTAGTCGATAACGTCTTAAAAAGTGCAGCAAACTCAAGAATGTCCCTTTAAAGAAAGGATATAAACAATTAGCAATTGCACTGATCACTATTTCCACTCTTTGAATTTTTTTCCAGATGTACATTCCTTTTTAAAAAAAACACATAAATACCCCCCCCCCCCCCCCCTTACGTGATTTTACCACCCAAAACATATATTTTACAAAAAAGGTATAAAGCTACCACTTGGGAATGTCCATCATACTGAAAAATGTGCCCAAGGCGTTGTTCTTTCAAAACAATATAGTAAGCCTTTGTCTCTCAAAGTGGTACCGACAAGTGAATTGGACCATGGACTACATATGCTGCAGGACTATTGTGGTTTTTATAATACCCGCACATTGTTTGCTATATTCACCTCTCTCTCTCTCTCTCTCTCTCTCTCTCTCTCCTGTGGGTGGGGGTCTCTTCTCTCTGTCTCTCTCTCTCTCTCCTCTCTCTCTCTCTCTCTCTCTCTCTCTCTCTGTGTGTGGTGTGTGTGTATGCGTGTGCGTGCGTGTGTCGTGTGTTCAAGCGGTAATGGTTTACGTGGATGTTAATATTCGCGTCTACGTGTTTTTATTGTATGCATGTTTGTGTATGCGATTTGCGTTTGAAAAAGACACACACACACACACACAGAGAGAGAGAGAGAGAGAGAGAGAGAGAGAGAGAGAGAGAGAGAGAGAGAGAGAGAGAGAGAGAGAGAGAGAGAGAGAGAGAGAGAGAGAGAGAGTGAGTGTGTGCTGGTGAGTACATGTTTGTATGTTACTGTTTAACGTCTGATTTAAGTCACATATTAGACAAACTATTTATGGATTTGATACCGAAAAATCATACAATTCTACCGTTTTGACTGTATGTATTAACAACTCGTGATACTTTGTATTAGAATATGTATCAGATGTTATAGTTGCACATAAATTCAAACAAGAACAGTTGAGAAGATATGTTTTTATACAAACTATGACAGTGGAGAATGTACATGTAGTAATGAAATAATATATTAATTGATGATATCAGTCATACCCGCGATGTACACAGGTGTGTCTGAAACTAAATATAAAACAACAAGAAAATAATATCATTAGCACAGATCTACATTTGCAAAATCTATCTACTACTAAATAAATTTTATATTTTATGCTATTAGAAACATCAAGCAGTAACAACTTTTAAAACAAGAAACAAAATACATCTTCGACGGCAGATTTCATCTACAACGAAATATAGTTTGATACTATTAAAGGCAATATGTGTCAAAACTTTTTAATTAAAATGTCAAAAGAAGAAAAATAAAATATAAAGGCACAAATGCAAACTGTTTCAAAGCACTAACATTTTTATACACCAATTACTTACTACAAAATAGCTATATTGATATCTGTACATTCTTAAAGAAATTATTTAATCGATAGTTAAAAAAAAGCATCTGTTTGATAACACAGAGCCATATTTTCGGATTATTTAATACAAAATATATAAGGCTATCAATGTAGATTATCGTTTACTCATGTAATCAAAGGGGATAAACATGAAAACGATTCCGGTTTTAAAACTATTTACAATAAAGCAACATAATATTTTATAGTTTTATAAATTTTATAAATTTATTTTATATTATATTAATAAATAACAATCTAATTAAAATTAGGTCCACTATTACATGTGGATCTAGCAGCAGCCCGTTGGAGCTCGTGTCCAGTTGACCTTTCATTCGACCAATCAAAACCTTACTTGCAAAATCATGCCATTGATTTAAAAATAATTTGAAAACATTCGGAATTATGCCGAGGGTATACGAACTGATTCGGGTGAATTACGAAGTATGCTGGGAACTAATTTCAATATAAAATTTTATATAAAATTCGTTTCAAGACGAAAAAACCCAACCGTGATGGTATAGCCATAAAATCTGTTTATACTAGTATACAATCCAGAGCTTATTACTGCACTTCCCCACTGTTTTTTTAATGTTCAAATAGACCAACAAGTTCGCCTAATCCATAAATAGTCTCGCCCGATATTTTTAGAATTTGTATGTTCCCGAATAACGCTATAAAAGGCGACGTGTAATTGGTCGATATTTAAATTGTTATTTATAGATGAAATGTCACCTGGACATGGGAGTCCACGCAATGCTGTTAGATCTACTGGTGAAACCAGTAGAGCTAATTTGAATCAGATTGAATAAATACGAATTACTCTATCTCTTTAGACTTGATGACGGTTGTTGACCAATATGGTATCAAATGTTCCTTGATCTGTATCTACATTGTAGCTCTGTGGTAAGATACCGTGCATATTTAAAACTGATTAGATGATTATATCACAACTCAAACATCACTTTATTTGTCAAATACAAATCCTAACTGCAATTTTCAATATTCAAAGATAAAAAAAAAATCTCACAATTTTGCCTTTAACACAAATGTGTTGGTTGTCAAAGGTTGAACTATACTGATGGAAAGAGCTCAGGGATAACGCCAACACAGACAGGAGAGGGTGACCAATATCCTTATCCATAGTGTGAGGAAGTTAACCGTGCTACTGACATACAGTCTCACATTACCGACATTCAGTCTCACATTACATCTGTGTACTTTAAACACACATCACGACGTAGATGGTCACTGAAATGTGGTCTACAATATCAAGTGTTCCCTTAACTCTCTCTCTCTCTCTCTCTCTCTCTCTCTCTCTCTCTCTCTCTCTCTCTCTCTCTCTCTCTCTCTCTCTCTCTCTCTCTCTCTCTCTCTCAGTATATTTAGAAATGACCTGCTGAAGTCACTAACAGTACATTTCTGTGAAAAGCCTGGGCCCGTTTCATGAAGCGATCTTAGCGCCAAGGTCATCTTAAGGTGCATAAGGTTGGTATGTACTTAAGGTGATCTTAGCGCTAAGATCGTTCCGTAAAGCGGGGTCTGACCATTCCCCCAGTTCAAGTTGTTTGAATACGTCATATTTATAATTATAAACTAGCGATGCGTATCAGCAATATGATAAACATAAAAAAGTGCATTTTAAACGAACTAGTCTTCTCGATCCATTCTGGTATGTGCTTGTTTTGTCAGTAGATGTAAATATGTGTGTCAAATGGATGTTTGTTTGATCTTCCCTGGACGTGGTCACTGGCAAAGTCAGATACTATGTTTAGGGTGGACGTGCTTGAACCTTCAATGGATAAAAGCACGCCAGTAAAGTTTTGTTTAACTAATCGCCAGCGAGACGTGTATATTATTTTGAGTCGGTCTGTTGTTAAAACGACTAGGCAATGGCAGACTGAAAGGTACTATTTCCAGTCCTGATTCACGTATGTTTTATGCATTCTCCCTAGAGGCCATCATGTAACTGTTCTGAAATTAGAAAACTGTGCCACTCTTCGGGTTAAATGTAGCTACGACTGCTTCGCTTCCAAATTGGCTAACATATACTGTCGAGAATGCAGCTTTAAAACTAAAGACAATTACAATTTTAATTATATGTTCAGAATGTTTAATATCATTTGTTCAACTTTAAAGGGTCTTATTTTTTTTAGAATAATTGTATGTACGATAATCATTTTAAATTTCGTGTTTGTTTTATGTACTGTGCGTAGCACAGCGGCCATATTGGAAATGTTCTGATTGCAAATAGACGTCTTCCTGGAAACTATGACCGATTTCCATCCTCTACTATCCAGTCACATCCATTTGACGTTAGGTGCAAAAACCAGTCTAGATGGCTACCGCGAGCGCTTGGCTTCCTAAACATGGTTTAGCCCCGTGTTCAGCGACAGCGAGCGGTGTTAACGTTTGCAAACTATTTTGACTACTAGTAGTTCCCGAAGTGGTCATTTAGTTTTAACATGTAGCATAAAAAAGACAAGTTTAGCAGACGTTAGCGACAAACGTCTGGCTAAACGTATCCCTGGTGTCGTGGAGAACAAGGAAAGGGCAGCTGTTCTTTCATGTTCAGACCAAAGCTAACTTGAGGAAAGCATACAACATCAGATGAAATCTGTCTTATTACAGAGGTTCCTTCGATCTATGGCAGTGCCTGTCAACATCAGCTTGTCTGAGACGTCGATAGCGAGACTTGCGCTCGTCTTCTGGGGCAGGAAGGTTATCGACTGTTCTCAAATCATTAGCAAACATGATGCACTTCATTTAGTCTTCGTCTGACACTGCGCAAGAATCGCCCGTCACCACAACCGAATTAAAACGTTATGAGGGGCCGTGAATAATGCACAAATGTTACAAGTGAGACACACAGCCAGTGTTTGCGCATACATCATCAAACACCGAAGCCTTGTGCTCGGGGACTTACAATTCCGAGGCTTTAGGTTATCGTTTAACTGGACTGTGCTATAAAGAATCCTCATATCACCTTCACCGTTTTGTACGTGATACTTCGACACCTTTCTGGCTCTTGATTCGTCGTAAACAAGCATGTCATCAAAACGGGGATCGGTCATATAACGCGTACACGCAGGTGCCCATTGCCCGTGTACCAGGCAAAACCACAAACAAAACAGATCCAGCACAACACTCATCCACAACCGGAAGTATGACACAGAGGGTAAAGCACTCGTTTATTCCACCCATAATGCAATGTAGCTATCACTAGCATGCTACTGCCGGAAAGCAGACTGACCAATGTTTGGGCGCATGCGTCAGTGACGAGGTTCAACGCGAAAGAAACCAATTTCATAACACTAAGGCACAGAACTAGAGGTGTCTCGATAACGCTGAGTAGTTGAGCAGAAAACAGTATCGAGATAACGAGGATGTTTAAAAATGTTATCCCTGTACAACAAACTCGCGACGAACTGCTGGGTACCGAGGTCTTGCCACCAAGTTTTCCGAGTTTTATGTCCGAGCCTGAAAGGGAAATTTATGCAAAGTATATTAATAAAGATTTATAATCTGTTTCACTCGGTTGCTTAAGTGTTTGGATTGGTGACATTGAAAACACGTGGTATACAAACTTAACTTTCATTGTTTTATGAATTTGATTAATATACAGTTAAGTCTGCTACATCTACTGTATGTATGTATGTATATATGTATGTATGTGTGTGTGTGTGTATGTATGTATGTATGAATGTGTGTATGTATGTATGTATGTATGTATGTATGTATGTATGTGTGTATGTGTGTATGTATGTGTGTATGTATGTATGTGTGTATGTATGTATGTATGTATGTATGTATGTATGTATGTATGTATGTATGTATGTATGTATGTATGTATGTATGTATGTATGTATGTGTGAATGTATGTATTGATGTATGAATATCTATATATAAGTCTGCTACATCTACTGTATGTATGTATGTATATATGTATGTATGTGTGTGTGTGTGTATGTATGTATGTATGAATGTGTGTATGTATGTATGTATGTATGTATGTATGTATGTATGTATGTATGTATGTATGTGTATGTATGTATGTGTGTATGTATGTGTGTATGTATGTATGTGTGTATGTATGTATGTATGTGTGTATGTATGTGTGTATGTATGTATGTATGTATGTGTGTATGTATGTATGTATGTATGTGTGATTGTATGCATAATATATGAAACTGATGTATAAATGGAGCTATAATAATTAGCACGATCTGTGGTGGAAAAATCTACTGATGAAAAAAGTGATTCAAGTCACCAATGTAAAACGTTTACTTGAATACTGACATTTCTCAAACCTTTTTCAAAGGCTTTATTAAACAAAAACATCCAACATTTTGATATCCGTATTATTATTAACTTATATATTTTACTTACGTTTTACATTACTTGTACTATCAGCTGCAATAAAAAAGAAAGAAATTAAAAACAATCAGTGATTAATTGTAAACTACTGCTATACATATCTACAAACAATCTCTATTCAAGCAACCAAAAACAAACACATATACTCAACGTGGACTTCATAATCAGATGGTCTTTATATCGAGGTAAAGAGCATGTCTGACAGTCGGTCCTAGAAAATCAATGTCCAGGGCCGAATCTAGCGAGGTAGCAAGGGGCAGATGCACTCCGAGAACACACGAATAGGTGTCCTTTTATTAACAGTGCCCTTTGTGTCTAGCTAGAGATGCCAGTCTATTATTATTCCCTGAATCTGTTTGTACTTCCCCCCCACCTATTGTAGACTAAGCACTGTCCTGGTGGTTCTATCTCATGTAAACAGGCTATCAAAAATGGCTTAATATTCTGTAACAAATAAGTAAAAACGCAAATGTCAGTTCTCGCCAATATAAAGTAGTTCATAAAGAATTTCACCTTATTATATACAAGCAAATTAACACACTGTAGAGTGGTTCATAAAGAATTTCACCTTATTATATACAAGCAAATCAACAAATCAACACACTGTAGAATGGTTCATAAAGAATTTCGCCTTATTATATAGAAGCAAATTAACACACTGTAGAATAGTTCATAAAAAATTTCATCTTATTATATATAAGCAATTCAACACACTGTAGATTGTTCCATAAAGAATTTCACCTTATGTTCTACATATACACAAAATAATTATGACTGTTGAGAGGTGAAGCCAGTATCTACCAATCACATGGCATAGCTACCATGTGAACAAACATTTTGAGAGTACTTCTTGGGCAATACATATTGCCTACCGGCACATTTTTGTATCTTTTAAATTCAAGGGCCATAACTCTGTGAAAATTTAGGTAAATCGCTAATAAAATTAAAATTGATCTGTAACAAGAAACAACAAAGCTACACGCAAAATTTCAGCTCAATATCTTGAGGTACTGCAAAACAGTCCCGAAAACAAATGTTCTTATCTTCCAAGTTGAAGGGCCATAACTATGTCACAAATGGCTAAATCGCTAAGAAAATCAAACTTAGTCTGTGACAGTACTTGATAACCAGGGATATTTTAATACAATTGTTAATACGGATGAGTTAGTGCTTTACTGTATTATTTAATATGTATACATTAGCTATTTTTATGTATATGCTTATAGTTATAATGGGTAGATGGGTATGGACTGTAGTTTTGTGGTTAGTTGCACTTGTATTTAGTGATAGGTTACGCTTGACTGACTAGAGTGACGCATTATGACAGTTGCACTGCATGCTGGGGAAAATCCGACCTTTCATTTCAAATACCACACCACCTTCTCATTCTTCTCGTAGACTTTCACTCGTAAGGTCACATAATTATGATCTTGATGGTGAACACCCATGAGGACGTCTTTGGTGCAAACAAAAGATAGTTGATGTCTGGTGACTGTGTTTTAATGTTATATTACGTGTATTTGTATGTTTTATGTAGGACCCAGACATTTATTATATTTTTCATGTATGTCATGTTGTTATGTCAAATTATTCAACAAAATATACCATTTATATATTTATAGGTTTTTCCCTACAGGAATAAAGAATCTCGAAACCCGAGTCGTGTTTTGTTATGGACTAGCAGGGGTTATACTATGCACAGAATTTCAGATCAATATCTTTAGGCATTGTGGGACAGACGGACAGACTAACATACAGACGTATAGAAGTACAGAGACTAAAGCTACAGCCCCCCCCCCCTCCACCCCACCCACCCCCAGTTGCACAGGTAGGCAACTAATAATGCAATGAAAATTTCATTGAACGGAGGAGGCAGTCGTCCTTTTGCTCAACAATGTTTGGGGGTTTTTGGAGATTTTTTCCCATTCTCCTGACAAAGCCAATCCCATTTCATTACGTAATAATTGTTCAATTGGCCTTTTCGAAAATCCGATGCCTCTTGACTTCCCCTCAAGGGCCTTCAAATAATGCAACATTAATCGGAAATAAGATGACGCACCAAACTAAAACTAAAGACTTTACCGTTCTGCACCCACTGTTTCTCATGAATGTGTTGCATGCGGACAAACGATTGTTCCTCAAGCGATGTTTAAAATACAGTTTAGTTGACAGAAATCGTTTGGAGGTGACTGACACTTTCCAGTCACACAACGCTCGACTTTCAACTAGCTCTGTCTGACAATCAATTTAAATTTTAAATTCGAGAGTGACGGAAAGAGATAGGCAATTTGAATATTGTTTTCCCCGTCAGAGCGTCTTGCCTGGTGCTTACAAAAGCGTTTGAAGTCTAGACTAAAGGTTGTAATAGATAGATATCATTATACAAGCTTGTGTGTCGTACTGATTTTACGTAACGAGTGTCAGGAATTTTGTATTGCCCGAGCGAGAGTAATACAGACATCCTGACACGAGTTTCGTAAAATCAGTACAACACACACGCGAGTGTAATATTTAATTTCTTTATTATCCATATTATTACTGTAAATTTGTTTGTGAATAACAAGGGCCATCTAAAAATGTTTCAACCATAACTAGAAGACGACGACGAAATTACGTCATATTTCACATGCACAGTCTGGACTAGGACAGGGGAAGTAACGTCATGTTATGACGTCGCTTCCCAAAATTACGTCATTACACTTGTTATTACACTGTGCTTCGTATGATTATTATTAACCCGGTTATGTTAAACCATGTGGATAATAAAATTAATGTACGAATGTGTTTAACTTCGCTCCATTACGAAAAATACATCGGCTATTTGATGTCATACAAGGTCAAATGCAAAAATGAAGTGGTGATGAACATCAATATAAAAACTAAAAAGTTAAATTGAAACACAGTGTTAAGAGCTGTGCCAAAATATAACTATCACAGGTGAGTCAATTTAAAATTTGGAATAAAATTCGCTATCTCTTAAGAATTTCAACAAAAGTTCAGGATGGTATCAAAATTATTCTATCACCTTTCTTCTACCACATTTACCTTATTTAATGTACACTGACAGTGCTCACACTGATGTGGAGGATCCTTTTGAATGAATGAATGAATGAACGAATCAAGTATGTATGACCGATGCGAGCACGAAACAAAGACTATTTCATCATTCCTGCACCGTCTATAGGACTACCAGGACCGGCTTGACATTTTCAAGCTTGTTCCCAACTGCATCGTTCCAATCATCTTGCTAAGTTAATAAGCAAGATTATAATAGTCTGAGTCAGTAACGCCACAGTAACGTCATACAAATTGCATGCATATGAAGTAATCACATTATAATTTTTTTGTAAATACGGGTCCTTGGCGCTTATAAATATGTTAAAGGGGCATGTGCAGTATCACAGATGCATAATTGCACTTTGGGTAAAATAAATGTGTTGCTGGAATGTAAAGAGTGCATCGTCAACGTCCCTAACTGCGTTATGCTTCCAGTTCTGTTCGGCTTTTCTCATGCACGGTTCGCGCTATTAAAGGGACATTCCCGAGTTCGTTGCATTGTAAGATGTTTCCGACTAATAAAATAATTCTACGATTAAACTTACATATTAACATCTTAAAAACTGCAGCAAACTCAGGAATGTCCTTTAACATCCGATTTGTTATCGTCTGCTTGTCGTTCATTTGTGAGGTCTTTCTGCGCAGGTCGTGAACATTTTCATCAATAATAAAGTTCAGACAAGTATTTAAATACAAAATTTTACAAACTCCTAAAACTGTTAAATTTACTATTTTGTTTATTCCTTAAAATTACCGATATCGGGTCCACATAACCTGTAAAAGTTGACATCAAATGGAGGAAGATGAATTAACATTCGGTGCGTGTCACATGACCTCACGCGTGCTAGATCAACAAGGCCAAATCATTTAATTTTTATGAATTATAAGCCCCCTATTGTTAGAATTTGTTTTCAGTTACATGTATTATTCGATCTGCTAAAGTATGCTGCATTTTTTGCACCTCGACTGTAGTGAATAAACATATAATCCATTCGTAACAATGTAAATAATTTTGAGTGTATAAATTAAGAATCAATTCATTAGAAAATTGACATTTTACAATCTATTCACTGGTATGACCATAATGCATATCTGTATTGATATCTAGTTTTAACGATGGGTGTTGGTAAAACGCGGACCAGACCGGAACGCTGAACAAACTGATTTTTTTTTTTAATTATTAAACAAAGTGAATGACATTTCTTTTATTTGCTATATGCTGAAAACATAAGAATAACGTCACGTATTTATAAGGCGTCCTCGTTTTCTGAAAAAAATTGAACATTTAGTGTAGATTTTTGCAGTGCTTACGTGAAAGCAAAAGTAGGATTAACAATTTTCACTCGTTATGGGGAATACAAAATATACAGTTAAATAGATTTAAACCATACAGCTCATACTTTATTATAAAGTTAATCTTTAAAGGAAAGATATAGAGGTCTCCAACGGACAGTCGTTTGTTGTATGATTTACTGCTGGTGCATATTTGAACATAAGCTTGAACTAAGTTATGTTTCTGGATACGTGATTCAGACAACTAATATGTGTTCCAGGACAGCGTGTTTGGGTCTTAATACAAGGACGAAAATAACTGTATAAACGAATGAATGAATAGACCTTTAAATTTTTTAAATTTTTTAAAAAATTATTTGCTGCTTTTAAGTTTGTTGACTTTTTTTTTTTTTTTTTTTTTTTTTTTTTAAAGATTTATTGCCCCCAGAACAATAAAGACCTTTAACTTAATATTTAAACAAAAATTAAAATTCAGTATCTGAATTCAGTGTATTTTTTAAACTGTCTGAGTCACTGGCCGTATCTAACTCTTATCAATGTTTCCACAAACACACAATTATTCTAATAGGCTTTTAATAGTTGTAGGTTGAACTATGTTTTTAAAAAAAAAAAAAAATTAAAGAAATATTAATTACATACATTTGCTAACAATTAGTGGTAGTCTCGAGAATAATAGTGTTTCAAGGATCCAGTCTTGAATGTCATTGGTGTTACATATTGTTATTGGCGTTACTTTTTTGTCACTGGTGTTACTCAAGAATAGTTTAACTGTCATTTCTCTAGAAACTTTATTTTTGAAATTTAAACTGTTTATTAAAGGGACATTCCTGAGTGAATCTACAAACCTGCAACACATTTGGATAAAGTTACAATTGAGTGAAACGTGAGTCTGTGACTTTGAAATGGTCAAATACCCTCTAAAAATAGACTAAATCTTAACTTCATAACTGTTATTTCTTAGACGCACGTGCGTTTTTAAAAATATGAGAAATGCATTTTGTGATATTAAAACACTAGGATGACCAAAAACATTTTCGAATGTACGGAAATGGATAATCTAAACAATAAAATATAAGTAACGTATGATTTCAGTTACCAAAAACGGCTCTAATAGTTAAAAAATATGCCTTTGTGTTTTAAAACTAGGGTATGTCCCTTTAAATGTAAAATTAGCCATCTCTGTGAACACGACAATAGGTGCATGGTCGTAATTATTGAAATCCTTCCTTATGTTCAAAACAATTCTAATCGATTCTGTAATCGAAAGTTGAGTGGTTGGTGTAAACCGAGTATAGCCGATAATCGATCATATAATACCAACCGATTCCCAACACGACATTTCATACTCTCCCATAACCAAACGTTTGTGCTGCAAGTCACGTCAAACCGAGATTCTTGCGTCACTGCTAGGGACACTTATTTGGTTAGATACCGACCCATCGACCGGTTAATTAGCCCGCTACGCCATCGCTTGACTGATGGTCAGTCATCTGTTAACATTGACAGGTTTCGATTCCCCGAGCCGTCTGGTGAACGGTTATCTAGACAATTAAAACTCGACCGTTCTCTGCCAGTATCACGACTCACAGAATTATTTAAAACTAAAGTGTCAGTCATTCCAACTTAACTTTTATCGCTGTCCGAATCTGGAATCCCCCCCCCCCCCCCCCTCCCTCCAAGACCATCATGGTTTGGAGTAGTTAAAGGATGGGGGCCCGGGATGAGTGTGGGTGATGGCCTGATCCGTGGATAAGAATCGTGGCGGATAAATACAAACTTTAAATGAATCTTTTAACAGTATTGTCACTGTGTAGTTTTCCGATTTGTATTTTGTATGACCTTTTGTAATAATGGAGGCCACCATTAGTGCATTCAAAATCGTATTTCTGTATAAACAGACTTCGTGTTGCGTTGATTATTTGGAGATTTTAGTGAATGAATAATAATTGTGCTTTTACAATTACGTTTTATTCACCAACCAAAACTTGTTTAAGGCATACTTTTAAGTTAAAGTTTAAGTAATGCATACGTTATGAGGCACATGCTTACATGTCATACCAGTTTCATGATGGGAACGGATTGACAAATTAGCCTATTAGTGGTGTGATAACCATTTACAAATAAAAGCTGCACAAACAACCTGGAATCAGACTAAAAGCTGACAACAGGCCCGTAGGACGGATTTTCAAGTGGGGTGGGGGATACTTTTTATGGTTGTTCTATCGTCAGGTTTCTGTATTAGCATTCTGGATGTCCTATAACCGTAATTAAATGTGTTGAGTGCGTCGTTAAATAAATCATTTCCTTCCTTATTAGCATTATAAGACATTTTAAAGTCCACAAATAAAAACTGGCGAAGGGTGGGGGTGGGGGGGGGGGGGGGGGGGGGGGGCTACAGGCCTGGACAAGCGTGCGCTACAACAGCTTGCTCTGAATGTGCACGTTAAACTCTCTGACATAAGCCATAAGCTGACAAATATAATGTTCACACAACGATCCTGTTATTTTCTGGAACAATATAGATGTTCAACAAATCACTATGACCTACACGTAACTGTACATGTTGCCGTCTGGAATCTTGTTAAAGGTCCCAATATTCAAATAATGCACAGATTCTTTTCATGACACGAAGTGTTCACAAACTCAGGGTCCGTGCTCCCTGACTTTAAGGACTGACTGACACATTGTGATAACCACTAGTGACAATAAGCTAATAAGTTTATTTTTCTCAACATGTCTCGCTTCTAAGTGACAGACCCTATTGTTTAACACTACTGTGGGTTTTTTAAAACTATTAGATCCGTTTTCGGTAACTGAAATCAGACATTACTTAGATTTTATAGTTCAGATTATTCACATCCATACATCCGAAGTGTTTCTGGTCATTCTGGTGTTCGTAATACCGCGAATGCATTTTCCATAATTCTAAAAATGCACATACCTCTGAGAAGTAACGGTAGTCTATTGTTATACGACATTAGCCCGTTTAAACATCAAATGTATGCACGTGGATATTCTGAGCAATAAATAATTTTTAGTAACTTCTAATTTAAATTATCAAAACTGGCTCTTATAATAAGACAAATACGTCGTGGTTTTACAACCTGGGGATCGCTGCTTTCTTTGTATATTATGTATCTCAGTTTTTAAAAGCATTATAAAGACGTCTTGTGCCAAAAAAAGCGGCCAATGTAATTATTCTTCACTCCTGGTTATTGCTTATTACGTGACGGTCGTCGTAAAATTGAATTTGGAATGTGTTCTCCAAGCTCACGAAAGTCACCAACATTCGCTCATCTCTGACTTTTCTTGCCGCTGTCACGTTATGATCTTAAGCTTTACATAGCTGATGTCTTTAAAATATATTCTATCATGGTATTAATATACTGGACATCATTTAAAAACCTGCATACCAAATACCATACCATAGCGTGCATCTGCACAATTTTAGAGCCGTCTGACCTCATGTTAGATGCAATTTGTATGACGCAAGAGTCTAGACGGAGTTTGAGTCTCGATATCTATGGACATCTGCCAGTAATATTTAGCAGGTTGTTTTGCAAATGCATCTCGTCGTTTATATTTAGCTTACACCCTTTTGGGGGCATATCTTCTCAGCTTGGGGCTAACGTGTAACACAAATCCAATTATATACTGGCGTGTGGCCAAATTAGATAAAAGGCTCGACGCTGTTGGTACGAAGCTTATGTAATTCTTACCAATTACACAACTAAAAGCAAAACCTATCTCACAAACAGTATCACCGTCTGCACAAACATGTCGTAATGGGAGTGCTGTGCATTGTCCAGTGACTGGACTGGCAACTCATTTTACGTGCCCCTATCCACTCCAGTGAAGGATCTCCTCGGGGTGGCGGTCCTCTTATAGACAGATAGAGATTCATGGAATCAGTCTATGGCTTTAGATCTCACTAATTTAGGCACAACAGGATCTTTGTTTTTATCTGCTCTGGGCACACGATGGTCTTTTTAGTGTAGTGATGCTATTAACAACATGCATTTCTAGTTATTTTAATCTTATTAGGGGCGGGACGTAGCTCAGTGGTATAGCGCTCGTTCGATGCGCGGTCGGTCTGGGATCGATCCCCGTCGGTGGGCCCATTGGGCTATTTCTCGTTCCAGCCAGTGCACCACGACTGATATATCAAAGGCCGTAGTATGTATTACCCTGTCTGTGGGATGGTGCATATAAAAGATCACGTGCTGCTAATCGAAAAGAGTAGCCCATGAAGTGGCGACAGCGGGTTTCCTCTCATTATCTGTGTGGTCCTTCATATATTTGACGCCATATAACCGTAAATAAAATGTGTTAAGTGCGTCGTTAAATAAAACATTTCTTTCTTTTTTAATCTAATTACAGCTTGAAATGCAATTGGTTTTGAGGTGAATTTTATTTGCGCTTTGCATGTTTGTACTTAATATGGGCTTGCTTATATTGGGCATACTTAGCCTGAGCACACCCGTTATCCTTAGTACAGTCTAAAGCCCTGACAACCACTATTTAGACAAATGTCTATTCGACTCTGCATTGTGCAGGGATACAGCCATGATCGACGACAACGGTTTTGTCGTTCTGAATTAATGGGGGGGGGGGGGGGGGGGGGAGGGGGGGGGGGGGGGGGGGGGGGGGGGGAGAGGCAGGGGAATAACAGTCAGTTTTCAGAAAATACACAGAAGGTTCCACCTATTAGCTTCATTTTCAGTTTTGATGAACCATTGTAAATTATGCGTCAAAATTACCGTAAAGAAATTACGCAACATTTTCTATTTGATTTTAATACTACGGGACATTTTCAAATTCAGTAGCACCAAAACCAACCCTCGCCCACTACCGACCCTGGTCGGGCTGTTTGTGCTCCCTTGCACATGCCAGTGCGGGCGACCCCCACTCCCACCCACCCCACACCCTTTCCTGTCTTGGACGGAGGAGTCGGCGAAAGTCGACACCTGCGCGTCCATGACAGGCGTGTGCTACAACAGATTGTTCTCAATGGACACGTTAAAACCTATGGCCTTACCTGACCTAACCTAAATATAGCGAACAAGAAACGAACAATAAAACCAATGTTTAGTACTGTAGTGAAACAGTCGAAAAGCAAGGGGCGGGAAGTAGCTCAGTGGTACAGCGCTCGGCTGATGCGCGATCGATTTAGGATCGATCCCCGTCGGCGAGCCCATTGGCTATTTCTCGTTCCAGCCAGTGCTCCACAACTGGTGTAACAAAGGCCTTGGTATGTACTATCCTGTCTGTGGGATGGTGCATATAAAATATCCCTTGCTGCTAACCGGAAAGAGCAGCCCATGAAGTGGCGACAGCGAGTTTCCTCTCTCAATATATATGTGGTCCTTAACCATATGTCCGATGCTATATAACCGTAAATAAAATGTTTTGAGTGCGTCGTTAAATAAAACATTTCCTATGTGGTCCTTAACCATATGTCCGACGCCATATAACCGTAAATAAAATGCTTTGAGTGCGTCGTTAAATAAAACATTTCCTTCTTTCCTTCATTCAAAAAACAAGATTCGCAGTCGGTAAGGGTGCACCTGGTGACAGTCAGTTATTTCATCTGATCGCTGTATTTGTAAGAAGCAATTCGAAGTAGAAAATAAAATGATAAAGGACTGTCAGCATATATCAATGTTCCGAGGAATCCAAGCTTCTGGCTTTAGATTGAATGCTTCATTTTATGAGATTGAACTCTGTAAATGTGTGTATGACGAGATTTGTGTCGGAGACAAAAATGAGACAATCGTTGTTTTGTGGAATTAAGTGAGTTACAAACGGAGTGTGTAAATTTGGGACGATTTGCTTCAAGGAGTCATGAGGGATATTGATAATAAAATGTTCCGTGGGCAATTTGGGATTCTTGATGGAAGGCCTAAATAAATTTTCGACGTATTTGCGGCGGAATAATTGCGAGTTTAAAACAAGTTAAAATACCAATTTAAATGTATAGGGCCATATACACAGAAGCAGATCCAGGAAATGTTTCCGGGGTGGTGGACTAACGGGAAAAGGGCATATGGACTAACTTGTAACGTTCCAAGGGCAACATAACGGGAAACAATTAAAGGGACATACCCTAGATTTTAAACACTAAGGCATATATATTTTTTTTTACTATTACAGCCGTTTTTGATAACTGGAATCATACTTTACTTAGATTTTATTGTTTAGATTATCCATTTCCGTACATTCGAAGTGTTTTTGGTCATCCTGGTGTTTTTAATATCACAAAATGCATTTCTCATATTTTTAAAAACGCACGTGCGTCTGAGAAGTAACAGTTATGGAGTCGAGTTTTAGTCTATTTTTAAAGGGTATTTCACCATTTCAAAGTCACAAACTCCTGTTTCACTCAGTTGTAACTTTATCCAAATGTAATACAGGTTTGTAGATTAACTAAACTTACAATCTAATTAAAATTAGCTCCACTATTACATGTGGATCTAACAGCAGCCCGTTGGAGCTCATGTCCAGTTGACCTTTCATTCGACCAATCAAAACCTTACTTGCAAAATCATGCCAGTGATTTAAAAAGAATTTGAAAACATTCGGGATTATGCCGAGGGTATACGAAATGATTCGGGTGAATTACGAAGTATGTCGGAAACTAATTTCAATATAAAATTTTATATAAAATTCGTTTCAAGACGAAAAAACCCAACCGTGATGGTATAGCCATAAAATCTGTTTATACTAGTATACAATCCAGAGTTTATTACTGCACTTCCCCACTGGTTTTTTAATGTTCAAATAGACCAACAAGTTCGCCTATTACATAAATAGTCTCGCCCGATATTTTTAGAATTTGTATGCTCCCGAATAACGCTATAAACGGCGAAGTATAATTGGTCGATATTTGAATTGTTATTTATAGATGAAATGTCACCTGGACATGTGAGTCCACGCAATGCTGTTAGGTCTACCAGGGTAGACCCAGTAGAGCTAATTTTAATCAGATTGCTAAACTTAGTGTGCATTTTCATGGGCTGAAACTAGGGTCTGTCCCTCTAAAAGAGAAACAAAGCGACATCTGAATATTTTTAGAGGGCGGGATCTCTGGTCCACCCTTTGGATCCGCCCCTGTCACAGACAATTCCTAGTTACGAGCATGACACTCACCAGTGAACACAGTTACCCGGATGCTGGCTATATCTTCCCTTGAGCTCCTACATATATAGTTACCGGTGTCCGACGTTTGACTGTGGTCTATAATCAATTCACTAATTAATGCCTTGGTCGCCATTGACCGGTATTTAGTCACTATTATATTGTGGTATTTCGATCGTCCTATCTTGTCTCCGTTCTTGAACCAGTCTATGTCTTCCGGGGTGTGTCTCCCTCCAGTTGCATTGCACACCAATCGAATAGGCTCACCCTGATCCACATACTTCCGGCCAGACACAAATATTGCTGCAAGATTGAAAAAAAGGTGTTACACCATTTCATTAAAAAACAATATGTTTCCGAAGTTCCTGTCTAGTAATGTTTTAAGTTAGACTTGGTACAAAATAAACAGAAAGACAGACAAACAGAAAGACAGAAATAATGAAATAATAAAAGAAGAGATCTCCTACCTGGCTTTCCGACCGGTGGACCTGAAAAACAATAAACAGAATAGAACAGATGAGTTTAAATTTAAAAAAATGTAAAGAACTGTGCGCAACTGTTTTTGAATCGAAACCGAAGTGTAAAATAAAGTACAACAGTGCATTCTAGTGCATCTCTTGTGGATACAATTCATTTGTAATTTTATTTCTGTTAAAAAACAATCTCTCTTATAGTCAAGTCTCATTTCTCAGAAATACGACCAATGCAAGATGTTTAAAAAAAAGAAAAAAGAAATTGGTTCAGCATAGATTTTTTAAAATCTATAGTCCTTCCCACAGGGATCGCCATTTTTTATGCTGTAGAATTTACTACAAGTTCTGTATTTCTGAACCCATTGTTTTCTAAATTGCACACAAAAATAGGGATTTTTGGGACATGGGTGTATAGCGCAAGAGATAGCCGGAGTGAATCGGTTAATGAACCACCTGTTCGGACGGTACTACAGCCACATGCGGTCATATAGCACACAACTGAGAAGGAAATGTTCTCAATTTTGGAGTGAAAATAAATGCTTATATAATGTATGTTTGCAATGGTGTATGTTATTGACACCAATGAGAACCCGTTCTACTGGCAATCTTCATTTGAAGTTGGGCAATTTAACATGGGTTTCAGTGACAGATGACAAATGTGTGGTGAGACCTATAAGATCCCTTGCTGGCAATAATAAGAAATGTAGCGGGATTCCTCTGAAGATTATACGTCAGAATTATCAACCAATAGTCGATCATTAATATATCAATGTGCTCAAGTAGTATAGTTAATCAAAACCAAACTTTAATGTAACTTTAATTGAGATAGCTAACCATAACAGGTAATTGGTTTATTCTCGCCTCAAATTCCAGTGTGTCACACGCGGATTAAAGGGGGAGATGTGTGTGTGGGGGGGGGGGGGGGGGGGTGGGGGGTGTGTGTGGGGGGGGGGGGGGGGGGGGGGGGGGAGAGAGAGATTAGGGGACGTTTTTCTGTTCACAAGTTAGTCCTTATGCCCTTTTCACTTTTGTGCCCCCTCCGACATTTTTTCCCCTGGATCCGCCCGTCTTCGTTTGCACTGAACCAACACCTCTTAACAACAATGATTGAGTTTGCTTGCACCCTCTCTCCCCTTGTGGTACTCACTCGAATAGCCATTATATTATTACTAACAATTTGCAAATGTCTTAAGACTGTTTATTATCCACAATATAGCGATGCGTCTTCTGTCATAAGTGCGGTTGTGGAAATGATCACATTGGGAAGACGGACGCAATCCCATCATTTGACTGTTGGCGGGCCGCCTAATGCCGCTTTATTATCGTCCCCATGGCATTGTGGTTTTGACAGCAGAATGGTAGCAGAGGAATCAAGACCCACACGTCATTCGTTTTGGTGTCGGGTTAATCTACGTATAGACCCCCTTTCTCGTGGATTCTGCGCATAGCATTCAGCTATTTTTAATCATACGTAGTGGATTATTTAATTTTATTTCAACGATTCGGAGCATTAAAATAAATTGCCTTCCTATCTGGGAAAAACAACTCCTAAGTGACTGGGAGTTTTTGATGATGAATGACAACACTATTAGCATTAAAACATTCCCAACATCACATCATACATAGACTGGGCCGACATACATCAAGTATTGTACATTTGGTAAACAGTTTTATCACTGCTTAAACAAGATGGCGTCATTTTGGTGAAATATTTGATCATTAGAGTAGTGGTGAAGATAAACGTAGATTTTATGTTTGACCTGTGATATTTGTTTTGCGGTTAGTTCTGGATATTAACACGTATAATTAGGCTAATAGTTTCTAGTACATTGATTTGATCGCCATTATAGAGACGTTGGAGGCTAAGATAGGGGCATGTGCATGGGAATGGGGGAGAGCGGAAGGCTTGGAGGTTCTTTTGGAAATTGGTGAATGGTAACAAGGGCTTTTGTTTTTGGTTTTGCTTTATTTTGTCTCTCAGTCGCAATTTCTCTCTCTCTCTCTCTCTCTCTCTCTCTCTCTCTCTCTCTCTCTCTCTCTCTCTCTCTCTCTCTCTCTACCCCCCTCTCTCTACCTCTTCTTTTCTCCCTCTTTATTCTCGCTTTCGTCTGTTCTCCTCTCTCTAAAACACTCTATCTACCCCAAACTCATCTCTTCAATCTCTCTCCCTCGCCATCATCCCCCCGTCTAGATCTCTCTGTCTCTACAGCTCTCTCCGATCTCTCTTATCTCTCTTCTATCTCTTCTCTCTCTCTCTATCGCTATCTCTCTCTCCCTCTTTATTCACTCTCTTCTGGTTTCTCTTTCAGAAAAAAAAAACCACTCACCACGACGACTTCTCTTTCGCTCTAAAAAACCACGCCCCCTCTCTAAAATCCCCCTCTCTCTCCCTACTCTCTCCTCTCTCTCTCTCGCTCTCTCTCTCTCTAGCTCTCTATTATCTCTATTCACTCTCTCTGTCTCTCTTTCACCCACACACCTCTCCCTCGTCTTTCTCTTTCGCTCTCTCAACCACTCCCCCACTACCTCTCTCCTCTCACCTCTCCCTTCTCTCTCTCTCTTGCCTCTCTTCTATTCAATCTCTTGGTCTCTCTTTCACCCACACACCTATCCCTCGTCTTTCTCTTTCGCGTCTCTCTCAACACTTCCCCCCCCCCTCTCTTATCTCTCTCTCTCTCTACCCCTCTCCCTACATATTCTTTTCTCCCTCTTTCTTTCTCGCTTTCTCTGTCTCCTCTCTCTCAACAAATCTCTACCACCACACTCTCTTTCATTCTCCCCTCTCTCCACTCTGTCTCTCTCTGTCATCTCTGTCTCTCTCTCTCTCTCTATATCTCTCTTATCTCTATCTATCTCTCTATCTCTCTCTCTCTCTATTTTACTCTCTCTGTTTCTCTTTCAGCCACACAACCTCCCACGATTTCTCTTTCGCTTCTCAACCAACTCCCCACTTCTCAAGAAAACAAAAAAACCCTCTCTCTAGCGCGAGAGAGCGATCTACTCGAGGGGAACCTCGAGAGAGAGAGAGGATGAGATCTCGTCTCCTCCTCTCTCTCTCTCTATCTCTCGCTCTCTCTATCTCTCCTTCTCCCTCTCTATTTTACTCTCTCTGTTTCTCTTTCAGACACAAAACCTCCCACGACTTTCTCTTTCGCTCTCTCAAACACTCCCCAAGAATCAAAGAAAAAAAAAAAAAAAAACTCTCTTCTCTCTTCTTGATCTCTCTCTCTCTCTCTCTCTCTCTCCTCTCGTTCTCCCTCTCTCTCTCTCTCTCTCTCTCTCTCTCTCTCTCTCTCTCTCTCTCTCTCTCTCTCTCTCTCTCTCTCTCTCTCTCTCTCACACACACACACACACAAACACACACACGTTCTCTCTCCCCCATATCTACCCCCTCTCTCTATCCTCATCTCTGTCTCTCTTTCTCTCTGGGTATGTGTGTCTCTGTGTGTTTTTGGGGCGGGACGTAGCCCAGTCGTAAAGCGCTCATTTGATGCGCGGTCGGTTTAGGATCGATCTCCGTCGGTGGCTCCATTGGGCCATTGCTCATTCCAGCCAGTGTTCCACAACTGGTGTAACAAAGGCCGTGGTATGTACTATCCTGTCTGTGGAATGGTGCATACAACAGATCCATTGCTGCTAATCCAAAAGAGTAGCCCAAGAAGTGGCGATAACGGGTTTCCTCTTTATATATCTGTGTGGTCCTTAACTATATGTCTGACGCTATATAACCGTGTGTTTTTATGAAGACATTACTTTTAATATACATCATTTAAAATAATAACATTAAATACGTAAAGGATCATATAATGATGCTGCCACTTTAACAAGCTAGACCGGCCTCGGTGGCGTCGTAGTTAGGCTATCGGTCTACAGGCTGGTAGTTACTGGGTTCGGATCCCAGTCGAGGCATGGGATTTTTAATCCAGATATCGACTCCAAACCCTGAGTGAGTGCTCCGCAAGGCTCAATGGGTAGGTGTAAACCACTTGCACCGACCAGTGATCCATAACTGGTTCAACAAAGGCCATGGTTTGTGCTATCCTGCGAAAATAAAAGATCCCTTGCTGCCTGTCGTAAAAGAGTAGCCTATGTGGCGACAGCGAGTTTCCTCTTAAAAACAGTGTCAGAATGACCATATGTTTGACGTCCAATAGCCGATGATAAGATAAAAAAAAATCAATGTGCTCTAGTGGCGTCGTTAAATAAAACAAACTTTACTTTTTTTTAACAAGCTATCACCTGAAACGTCTTTGACGAAATCACAAGAGAATTAGACATTTAGAAGAATTATGCAACAAATTCGCCGAGGGAAATCATCATGCTAATATATAGAGTAAGTAGCATGTATGTGTTCACAAGTTATGACCCGTTTTAAAAAGATGTCCTCAGATGTCCTGAAGGAGTCCATAACAATTTCTACAACACCACTGACATGATAAGTAAAATCAATTTTCAAATTAGTTGCACAAGACTGTGTAGTCGTGTTTGAATATTTATGTGTTTGAAATGCGCCAAGAATTATACATTTACAATGCTTAAACACCGGTTTATGTCTAACACGCGTAAACCTACATACATATACAATGCTTAAACACAGGTTTATGTCTAACAAGCGTGTAACTACATACATATACAATGCTTAAACACCGGTTTATGTCTAACACGCGTGTAACTACATACATATACAATGCTTAAACACAGGTTTATGTCTAACACGCGTGTAACTACATACATATACAATGCTTAAACACCGGATTATGTCTAACAAGCGTGTAACTACATACATATACAATGCTTAAACACCGGTTTATGTCTAACACGCGTGTAACTATATACATATACAATGCTTAAACACCGGTTTATGTCTAACACGCGTGTAACTACATATATATATATATATATATACAATGCTTAAACACCGGTTTATGTCCAACACGCGTGTAACTACATACATTTACAATGCTTAAACATAGGTTTATGTCTTACACGCGTGTAACTACATACATTTACAATGCTTAAACACCGGATTATGTCTTACACGCGTGTAACTACATACATATACAATGCTTAAACACCGGATTATGTCCAACACGCGTGTAACTACATACATATACAATGCTTAAACACCGGTTTATGTCCAACACGCGTGTAACTACATACATTTACAATGCTTAAACACCGGTTTATGTCCTACACGCGTGTAACTACATACATATACAATGCTTAAACACCGGTTTATGTCCTACACGCGTGTAACTACATACATTTACAATACTTAAACATCGGTTTATGTCTTACACGCGTGTAACTACATACATTTACAATGCTTAAACACCGGTTTATGTCTTACACGCGTGTAACTACATACATTTACAATGCTTAAACACCGGTTTATGTCCAACACGCGTGTAACTACATACATTTACAATGCTTAAACACCGGTTTATGTCCAACACGCGTGTAACTACATACATTTACAATGCTTAAACACCGGTTTATGTCCAACACGCGTGTAACTACATAGATTTACAATGCTTAAACATCTGCGTTTAACAAAAACACGCGTCGTCTCGAGGAAAACACCCACACCCAGTCTATGTCGATGATCTGTTTTAAATGGTAAAATAATGAAAATACACTTGAGACTATAGCTTTCATTTTCATGAACGATTTGTCTGCAAAGACCAACGTTTATATAACCTCATCAGTGTTTGAACTCAATGGCGTTAATATTTCACCAGGGGATAACGAAACGGTTAAAGTTAAGCATTTTCAAAATCGTTTTGTTATCTCTCCAATTGTTTATTTTGTTGTAAAATGAAAACGGTTAGAAATAGTTCAGTTTGTTATGGATATGGACTGCTGCTCAAGCTTCTGGAGGCAGGTGTCATGGGGGAAATGCACAGATGGCCGAGCAATTATTTGTTCCAGCACACTGCCAGAGAGGAGGTTGACCATAAACTTGGTAACCGTATCAGAAAGAGAAAGGGAGTGACCCAGGGAAGAGCAATCTCACCCACACTATTCCTCATCTACATAAACGATCATACCCAAACATGTCTCTAACACCCTGAATGCAGATGATCTCGCAGTATGGAGCATCCACAGCAACATACAGAATACAAAACACCATAGACAGCTTGTGTGCCTGGACCAAGAAATGGGGACTCCAGCTCAACCAAACAAAGACCGTCTCAACACTTTTCTCCCTATCCACTCAAAAGGAAAAGGTCAACAGACAAACTAGTGCCCCAAGTAGATACATCAACCTTCTTTGGACTGAAATTAGACTCAAGACTAACTGCTGGAACCAACTGGACCCTCAAGCAGGTGTATAGAGGAACCATTCGACCTACAATGGAATATGCCTCTACAACTTGGATAACAGCTTCCAAAACACAAAAGAACAAGTTAAATAAAGTACAACACTTGGTCCTCAGAATTATCCTTGGGGCCATGAAAAGCGCTCCAATTAGCGAAATAGAAAAAAAAAACAGACCTCAAACCTGTGGAATCCAAGCAACAATGCAAGGTCCTTATCCGGGAAGAAAAGATGAAACGCTGCAGTCACATTCACTACATCAAAGACTCCAGGAAAAACTCCAACAAAGAACAGACTAAACCGACAAAGTCTCAACCACCTGGTATTTAATTTGCAAACGAAAAATTATGATTGCATCAGCCAAAATGCCTTGCAGTGTGAGAAACTCTCCCCAAATATCTGGGTGCAAACACACCTTCATGAAATCAGGCTGGATGTTCCAGAACTTGCTAAAAAGGGGGAGCAGCCACCACCTCTACAGCTAGCCCTCACCATGGAAATGATTCATGAGCGTTATCCAAAGTCAACATGTATCCATGTCCTCACAGATGGTTCAGCAGAGAATGCTATACGAAATGGTGGAAGTGGAGCATATATCAGTTATCCAGATGGATCCTCTGTCTCCCTTTCCACCCCAGCTGGAGAGCTAAGCTCAAACTACAGAGCAGAAGTGCAAGCCCTCATTATCGCAACAGAATATCTGACCGAGGAAGAAGGACAACATAACATAGTGCATCTCACCGACTCCCTGTCTGCACTCCAGTCACTTTCATCAGGACATACAGACTATATCACCAAACTGCTGCAAACTAAGCTAAACATCCTTGCCCAAAGCCGAAAAGTGACCCTCCAGTGGATCCCAGCACATATAGGAGTTGCAGGCAATGAAAAAGCTGACCAACTGGCCAAAGCAGGTAGCTGCCTTCCACAAACCCATTCCTCCATCTCATACGGTGAAGCCAAGACTCTTCTAAAACGAAAGTTCAAATGTGATTGGAAGATCAGAAACAATAGATACCAGTTAGACAGGAAGAACAAACCATAATTTTCCATCTGCGAACTGGACATTGCCGGCTAAAAAAACACCTGAAAAAGATGGATACTGCCCAATGTGAATGTGGTGCTGAATAACAAACGCCAGAACACATCCTACAAAACTGCCCACTCCTGGAAGAAAACCGTCAGAAAGTTTGGACATTTCGTTATCACATCCGGATTATTGATATAATATGGCCAAATCTTGATTGAACGTTGAAGATGAAGACGAAGTTATGGATATGCATTACGTTTTCAGCGATTGCATGTGTGTGTGGGTTGTTTGTTTGTTTTTGTTTGTTTTTTGTTTTTTTTTTGGGGGGGGGGGGGGTAAAAAATTATTTCAGTTTGGTTTGACGTAAGAAAAATAAGTGTTTTGGAAATAACAATTTTTGTAAAACTATTTTTGTACTCAATTTATAGCAGAGTCAATATGTGACAAAAAAAAATACCCCCCCCCCCCCCCCCCCCCCCAAAAAAATAAAATAAAAAATAAATTGCTACAAAAGGTTTTTTAATTGTTTCTGGTACTCTTGGACATAGGCAATAACATATCAAAAATCTAACAAAATCTGACCAATAAAAAGCTGTCAAAACTGGGTCAAATCCAAGATGGCTGTTTCTGATTTCGCACTCAGTAAAATTAAATCAAATTAAATTAAATAACTATTTAGACCAGCCAAATGTTTAACAAATAAGTAAAACTCATTTGGTTTTCAAGTAATGATTCTATATCGTAAGTGCATAATCTTTCTATTACGTCAGTGACTTAATAATTAAAAAATTGAAAATGGCCACTATGGTTCATGGATGCGATAGGAACCATTTACTTTGGTTGCTTATGTAATCCCATGGGAATTTGGTGATAAGAACAAACTACTAATTTATGATGTATTAGGGTATTAAGGAGACCCAATATAACAAAACCATTCCTGAATTTCATTTGAATGGCCATAGAGAAACAAAATGGTTGCCAACCTACATTGACAGTATATGGAAAATACATACATTGTATATACTTGGTAATTGGCTAAGTAACATTTATAGTATATAAGTACAAAATGTGATACTAACATGCCACTCTGCATGCAGTTGGGAGTAAAACATGATATAGGACCAACCTGGCAATGACCCCCAATGGCCAGTTGACGTCACAATTCAATATGGCCGCCAATTTACTATTTCTTACTTTGTTTATATCACATTTAAAAGTGTAAGGTATAAAATATTAGCTCCAATGACAAATTTCAGACAATATTATTACTATTTATGTGTTGCTGTTATATATTAATCTGTTTCTTTTTTTAAATATGAATATACTGATCAAAAAAGAAATGCATCTAATCACAAACACAAGATCAGATGCAAGCATTTCTCAAGATGTGTTCCTACTTACAGGCTAATGATTAGGAACAATTAACAATTTCTTACCTGAGGTGTAAAATGAAACCATTTTTATGCTGTAAAGATTCTCTTCCATGTGGACATTACTACCCTAAGGACAAACTAAAGCTTAGCAGGAGGGGTAGGCCTTCGTGACTTAGTGATTATGGGAGAGAAAACTACACAATTACTTCAGTCTCACTTCCAAAGTGCTAAGGAAGGTGTTGAGGAATCTAAAAAGAGGGCAATACTTGAAACTGCTGCCAGTCAAAAGTGACATAAAAACCAATGTTGCTTCTGTTACTGACCAGTATCATATGCTGAAAATGGATTCTGCTTTGCAGTTAATTCCAGATACCCTTCATACGATGCTGGATTTGCTATTTGTTGGAAAAGATACTCGGAGAAAAGTGGCAGCGATTGGTCAGTCAATTATTCAAGTTGTTAGGCCAAGTGCTGTTGTGGTGCCATTACAGATAAGACTTGCTGCCTAGATACACCATTTATATAGATACTCTTTCTGAAATAGGGTTTATCTCCTCCTATAGTGAAGTGCAACGGTTTGATCATAATGCCGCTAATTCCGTTGCCCCAGGTGTTCAAGGCAAGGATATTAACCTGTTAGACACAACACTGTTATACGCTGCAGACAACATTGACCACAACATCCTCACAATAGATGGAAAGAGGCCATTTTATAGGTCGGGTATGACTGCCACACTAACACCAGGAAAGAAGACAAATCATATTGCACCAAGAAAACATGTCAGATTTAAACATAACAGGAAAGACAAAGATCAAGATAACAGACTACAGTTTTGCTAACTCAATCTGCTGCAATGTCAAATTTCAAGAACTTCTCAAACTCAGTGATTATGATAGGCGAGTATATTTTTTATGGAAACTGTTGTTCAATTTCCACAAGCTGACACCAAATTGGCAGAGCATGGTGCATACTGGCCATCAATATTATGTTCATCTTGGTCAGTATTCTGTTGTTTTCTTGCCCATGCTAGATATATACCCTGGAGACAAGACGTGTATTCCATCGATTGGTACACTGATGGAAGGTACAGGACTCAAAAACATTCTAGAAGTTGTTTATGGTGAAAATGCTGTGATACATAATGCTGACAGGAAAAACATTCCAGGGATCATTCCGTGGTGATTTTTTTTTTTTATGGACAAATGTCTTAATCGCATAATTGTGTCAGACATGATGAATAATGACGCTGTGTTTGCATCACTCGTAAATCTGTCCGACGAAATGTACACTTCTTTATTGGCGGGTGTAATGACTTTGGAATCCATAAGCACATCTGAAATGATAGCCAAAATCTAAACAGAAATGGACAAAAGGAAGACTGTACTTTCTGCTAGGTCAACAACCAGTCAGTTATGATTTGGTTACCACAGAATGATACAGATTTCTAGAACATTGGTCAAGACTGATCGCAAGGGGTCATGGATAATGCACCTGCAGGTGTATCTTACTGCCGATTTTTGCCGTAGCTGGGCACTTCAAAATTCTAAAATCTGCCTACCTCTATTTACAAAGTATGAACGAGTTTGAGACAACCCATCCTCTTGTTTTTAGGAAGTTTGAACAAGCGTTCAACATTATTTGACACTGAGATCACTTCTGGGCTGGCCTTGGGTCAGACCTGGTGAAAGAGCAGACATTGATGCGATCTCTAAAGAGTACTGGCGGCCTGACAAGAGAAAGTGGAATTACTGAATGGACAATGGGTTTCCCCATATCTGCAGAATACAATAAAGCAATGTTGGATTTTAACAATCGGTCATACACCACAAGAGAACAACACAAGGTATCCACTGAAGCAAGAATCAAGAGAGATTTGTCTGACCTAGAGTAAATAGGTTTTAAAATGATTCCATATACGCCATTCTCCACATACCCAACTTTAAGAAACATATTAAATGGTGTTGTGGTAAATGATGATGTGAATGTGCATAAATTAAACTCTGTTGGAAAGGAAATCATCACCAAAATGATAGGCAAGCCTGCTTACATATACTCATTCAAAAGGATCGACAAAGTCAAAACCCTCCCAAGTCTGCTTTCCAAAACCTTGTTAACGGTGATTCTGTCCTAAAATCCTGTGCATCCCAGTTTACCTGGCCAAACAAGTGACATCATGGAGAACTTGGAAAGCCAGGCTATGGCTATCCTGTTTGAGGGTGTGTGTGTGTGGGGGGGGGGGGGGGAGTCTACAGATTCCCTTGCATCCTTGCGCTATAACATTTTCAATAAAAGTGGTTGCAGCAGAATCCTTTCCTACACCTGAACATCTTCCCCAGCTACATCGTCAAGCAAATTCCACTGCCTCAGTTTACTACCAGATCATGGTATGGATTGGAAAGGAAGGTAACATGGATCCTGTAAACTGGGGATGGGAAGCTGAAGACAATCATTTAGTGCCTATAATGTCGATACAGAATGTTGCCCCTGACAATCTCCTGAAGGTGGCCCATGCAACTGCTCACTTGCCTGCAAAACACCCCGTTGTAGATGTAGGGGCTATGGACTACCATGCACAGCTGCTTGCGGGTCATGCCAGCTTGAGTCGTGTGACAACCCGCCTAACCATTTTATGGATGAACAAGAATGTTTGTATGTGGATTACATGCCACAGGTTATCATGACCTCACGTTCATTATTTTCGCAATGAAGCATTATTCAAAATGACATTAGAAATTGATATTTTGCCAATGCATATAATGATATCTTTCAGATAAAATTCAGTCAGCTTTAGGGACGATATTTTTTGACATATTGGATGTTTTATAAATGAAACTGGAACGTGATGTCATGATATTATCATATGATGTCGCTGAAAGATCATAGGCATATTTTTAGAATCCTCATTAGTCACTTTCCTAGTCAGGAATAATACATGTAATGGGCTTTTGGTGCACCATGTCCGAGATAAAAAGCTCAAAAGGTTGATATATCCGCCATATTGGATTTGACCTAATGTTCCTACTTTCTGATTGCTTGATTTTAATAGATTTTTTAAATATTTTATTATGTACACCTCAACAGACCTAAAACCACCAAAAAACCTTTTGTAGCAATTTTTTGGGGGTCAAACCATATATTTACTCTACTATTAGAAAACAATCTATTCAGAAATAAATAGCTTTAATAAATTCCATAGTATGAAAAAGGAGTTCCCTGTGGGACGGACTATAGAGTGTGTCATAATCAATAAATTGAACGCACAAACAGAAGCTCCACTGAGGCTAAACCAATTTTTTTTTTCACAGTGCAATATTGTGCTATTCATATAGGAGCCCTGGACAAATGTAGTCCGCTAGATTTACATTCGAACCACCGGCCTCAATGGCGTCGTGGTTAAGTCATCGGGCATAAGGCTGGTAGGTACAGAGTTCGCAGCCCGGTACCGGCTCCCACCCAGAGCGATTTTTAACGACTTAATGGGTAGGTGTAAGACCACTACACCCTCTTCTCTCTCACTAACCACTAACAACTAACAATTATCCCACTGTCCTGGACAGACATCCCAGATAGCAGAGGTGTGTGCCCAGGACAGCGTGCTTGAACCTTAATTGGATATAAGCACGAAAATAAGTTGAAATGAAATGAAATATTCGAACCACGCCAGGTCCAAACAACGCCACGCCCCAGGAAATTGTAAAATATTACTGGGTTAAATATATTGTATGTTGCGTCATTTATGATTAACAATTATTTCTCAGGTAGTTTAACTAAATAAATATGTTTGGTAAAACACCAGTCGCTTGATAAATAGAGAATACTACATGAGCAGCCGTTAGATACCGTTTGCCTTACAAGTTGTAACAACGAATTAAAAAATAAACGGTATCTAACGGACACGAGTGTAGTATTATATTTCTTACATATCTTCAGAAAAGAGCTTTAAAACAAATTTAAATGCCATTTCCAACTAAAACCTATGTACGACCCTTGCACTTATAATTAACTTGTACGTCACTGACAAGTCAATTTCAGATGTACGTAACATTTTGTGATCGATTTCTACCGTGCGTTTCCATTGGATGGTATGGCATTGGTGACCTGGGGCCTAATTCACTAAACTCTCGCAATTTTGCGATCTCGCAGTGCAGTGCTAAAAGACTTGCAAAGAGGATGCTTTGTTGTCTAGCAGAGCCTAAGAGACCTTTGTGAATTAGGCCCCTCTGGCCATCACCTATAATCCGTCCCACAGGAAACGCCTTTTTTCATACTATGGAATTTACTTATCAATTATTGACCGTTTTTGACCAATAAGAATACAGATATATTTTCATTATGTAATAATACAAGTTATTTATAACTGAGCCGAACCAGACTGAAATTATTTACAAAACCCCCCAAACAAAACAAACATGTTTATAGAATGATGGGACGGACTATAGGAAGGAAGGAAATGTTTTATTTAACGACGCACTCAACACATTTTATTTACGGTTATATGGCGTCGGACATATGGTTAAGGACGACACAGATATTGAGGGAGGAAACCCGCTGTCGCCACTTCATGGGCTACTCTTTTTCGATTAGCAGCAAGGGATCTTTTATATTCACCATCCCACAGACAAGATAGTACATACCACGGCCTTTGTTACACCAGTTGTGGGGCACTGGCTGGAATGAGAAATAGCCCAATGGGTCCACCGACGGGGATCGATCCTAGACCGACCGCGTTTCAAGCGAACACTTTACCAGTGGGCTACGTCCCGCACCGGACGGACTGTAGGTGCAGCCAGTGGTATGTATGTAAAATATTATCGCAGATGTAAATGCTAACAAGTACTTAACAAAAAATAACAAATAACGTTTTCACCAGTGGGTGTGTAAGAAAGTTGTTTCTTACCTACAACATTTAGTTGTACGTGCCAGTTGTAATCGTTGGTTGAGGTTATCTGACATTCGTACTGCCCGGCGTCTTTCCGGCGGACATTTTTGATGATGAGGTTCCAGGAAGTGACGTCATTGGCCAGTGTCTTGTAGTCGATGCTGTGGGTGGAGTCTTTAATCCACGTCGTCGCGCCGACGGTTATGAAGTGGTCCTCGTTGGTCCGTCGCCAAGCAACCTGAAGAAGAAAGAAAACAATATAAATACACTGATGGAAATAAGGGAACACATTGTATCTCAAACCAGGGGGGGGGGGGGGGGGTAAAGCGCTCGCTTAATGCGCAGTCGGTCTGGGATTGGCTATTTCTCGTTCCAGCAGTGCACCACGACTGCTATATCAAAGTCCGTGGTATGTGCTATCGTGTCTTTGGGATGGTGCATACAAAATATACTTTGCTGGTAATAAAAATAATGTAGCGGGATTTCTCTGCTGACTATATGTCAGAATTACCAAATGTTGACATCCAATTGCGGATGATTAATAAATCAATGTGCTCTAGTGGTGTCGTTAAACAAAACAAACAAACAAACAAAAATCTTTCATTTTTATTTTGTCCACCAGTATGTCTTAACAGTACGATGATGGTGATGATGATGATGATGATGATGATGGTGAATAAGATGATGAAAATCATAATGATACAAGACACGGGATTTCAAATTTTACTGGAAACACCTTTTGGGTTCCGTGCCCTGTGACCATGGGAACTCATGGGAAGCTGTGTTTGTTTTATAGTAATCATAATACTGGTGCATTGTGTTACATGATAATGGGTAACAAACTTTCGGTTCCGTGATTTTGACAATACGCTACCGGCACGCTACCGGCAATAAACGTTTCATCATCATGTGGATGATGACAGTTATGTCTGATGATGATGGTGGTGGTGGAGGTAATCCATAATGATGCTGCTGCTAGTGATTAAACTCCCCAAAAGCCCAGCAGACTCAACAGGAATGAATACAAGATTCATCCATGATTGATTGGAGAAATTCGGACAAACATAGTATCGATGTGTAATTCGCCCCATACAGTCAGTCTCAATATGTTTTAGTTTTTTTTCTCAACAAGTACATATGCTTGATTATCTCAAATGAAAGAAATGAACAAAAGAAGGAAATGTTTTATTTAACGACGCACTCAACACATTTTATTTACGGTTATATGGCGTCGGACATATGGTTAAGGACCACACATATATTGAGAGAGGAAACCCGCTGTCGCGACTTCAGAGATTACTATTTTTCGATTAGCAGCAAGGGATCTTTTATATGCACTATCCTACAGGCAGGATAGTACATACCATGGCCTTTGTTACATTGGAACGAGAAATAGCCCAATGGGCCCACCGACGGGGATCGATCCTAGATCGATCGCGCATCAGGCGAGCGCTGTACCACTGAACAACGTCCTGCCCCTCAAATGTAACGATGTCTCAAGCTGACTGTCTGGCACAAACTTCGATATATAGTTTATTGTGTGTACGTGCGTGCGTGCGTGCGTGTGTGAGTGCGTGTGTGTGTGCCTCTCTCTCGTTTGTATGTATATGCGTGCGCGTGCGCGCGTGTCTGTACTTACTTAATCATATCTTATCTGTTTCCAATAAAAGAAGTTGGAGTTACTACACATTTCAGGACTACCAGAAACACAATGAATGTGTCAAACATGGTACTTTTAAGAAGGAAATCAAGCAACGTGCAATATAACGGTAAACAGAAGACTGTAAAATGCCGGCATGAGTTTACATCGCCTAATAATTAGGGTCAGTGCCTTTAATGCGATATCGGTTAGTTCGATTAACATGAAGTGGACCCAACGGGCGCCTGTCATAGTCGATATGCGAGTATGACATTGATGGCTGGCCAAGAGAGGTCTCACGGCTGACGGATAATATTACGAGGTGCACTCAAAGTCAACTCGACGTCGATATATCCTGTCACGGGAGACAATAGCCTTGTCAGTTGTGAGCAGGTAAACATAATCACGAACACACTCAAACACGCTGTCTCACCCACCAACCTACGTCTGTCTCTCTGTGTCTCTCTCTCTCTCTCTCTCTCTCTCTCTCTCTCTCTCTCTCTCTCTCTCTCTCTCTCTCTCTCTCTCTCTCTCTCTCTCTCTCTCTCTCTCCTTCAATGAAAACAAATGGGGTCGATATGTTCATTCGTAGAACGCTTGTGTGAGGCGCAGAGATGGATCCAGTAAATATTTTTGTGGGGTACTGATGTGAAAAGGAAACATGAACCCACTTGCCAAAAGGGCACTCCAATAAAAGGAAAAAAAGGGGAACTTTATTCGCTTGTGAGGGAATAGTCCCAGTGGTGCTATTCAGCTGATACAAAAAATCCACCTCCACCAAAACAGACAACAACAACAACAAAAACCCAAACAAGTTCGCCACCCAAAGTTTGAAATATTATTACTCTTTACTCCAAGGAGTGCAAAGTGGGAAGCAAGTCTCATTAAACCCCGGTAAACCGGTAACACACAACATGGTATCATTACTATATGGCATTTAGTATATAAAAGTTCATGGTATGTGCTGTCCTTTTTTGTTGGACGTGTACATCAAAGATTGTTGGTTTAAACAATATTTTATTATACTACACTCATTACAGTGGGACTGGCTATTTTTCGTTCCAGCCAGTGCACCACAACTGGTATATCAAAGGTCGTGGTATGTACTACCCTGTCTGTGGGATGGTGCATATAAAAGATCCCTTGCTGCTAATCGAAAAGAGTAGCCCATGAAGTGGCGACAGCTGGTTTCCTCTCTCATTATCTGTATAGTCCTTAACCATATGTTTGACACCATATAGCTGTAAATAAACCCTCTACATTTTTCCATTAGTAGTAAGGGATCTTTTATATGAACCATCACACAGGCAGGATAGCACATACCACGGCCTTTGATATACCAGTCGTGTTGCACTGGTTGAAACGACAAATAGCCCAATGGGCCCGCCGACGAGAATCGATCCCAAATCAACCGCCCCTACCGGTTTGCAATCGAAATGTAAATAAAGCGGCATTATCATTAGGTTATTCGCACCGACATGTCGCACGCGGTTTGTTGGCCCTACACAAATCGGAACGTTAGACTTAAAGTACGATTCGGTCGCATGCGACAAGTTGGTGCGACTGGTCGCATTATGAGAAAGCCCCTTGGCAGTACATCAAATTACTAAACACTAAAACGCTCTATAATGTCTATATTGTGCCCACAAGAACAAGTAGGTTCATGACAGGTAAAGAGAGAACGTATGTTCATTTAGATTTGTCGTGTCTAGACAAATTCCCTAGTGGCCGAGCGGTTAGTGTGTGGGCAGTAAAGTATCTTGTGAGTCGTTGCAGCGTGTATACCACCAACTCCAATCCCATAGACGACAATAGTAATATATATGGCTAAAACTCCTACCTGCAGCGTATCATTCAACACAGCTGATATACATACTACCAACCCTCATACTTAAAGTGAATCAGAAAACAATGGGGGGTCAACCTGCTCATTTCAGAGGTAGTTTGGCACAAAATGTAAGTACTTTTTTGTTTTACAGGTACCTCATGCATTTAAAGCACAAGGCTAGGCCCCTACTTGGCACAGTGGTACTAGATTAAATAAAACTGCATTTTAATTTTTTTTGGCCTAGAAGAAACTAATGTCTTTTTACAACGAACACACTCACATTTATCACCAAGCACAGCACTTGTATTATTAACTGCTCTATCAAAAGTTGGTTGGATATACAGGGGCGTGACGAAGCCCAGTGATAAAGCGTTCGCCTGACACGCGGTCGGTTTGGGATCGATCCCCGTCGGTGGACCCATTGAGCTATTTCTCGTTCCAGCCAGTACATTACGACTGGTATATCAAAGACCGTGGTATGTGTTATCCTGTCTGTGGGATGGTGTATATAAAAGATATCTTGCTACTAATGGAAAAATGTAGCAGGTTTCCTCTCTAAGACTATAGGTAAAAATTACCAAATCTTTCATATCCAATAGCCGATGATTGATAAATCAGTATGCTCTAGTGGTGTCGTTAACAAAACAAACTTCTTCTTTATTTAATATACAAACACTGATATTCTTAACAAGAAAATGTATTTAAAATGACAGACCTAGTTTTTAAACACTACAGCGTAGTTTTCACTATTACAGCCGTTTTTAATAACTCAAATCAGACATTACGTAGGGGAATATCCCCGTAACTCTCCATTCCTGAAAAATAATGGAGACGAGTTACTCGGACATTTCCCTATACATAATGGAGCGTTGAGACAATACAGTGACGTCACAGGTATATTTTAAATATAATATTATTGTATTGTTTAGATGGTCCATTTCCTAACATCCAAAGCGATGCCAACTGCTTGCAATACCACGAAATAAATTGTTCATAATTCTAAAAACGCACTCTCCTCTGAGAAGTAACTGTTATGAAGACAGGCTCTAGTCTATTTTAAAGTAAAGGGTATTTCCCCGTTTCAACGTCACAAAAACTTGTTTCACTTTATTGTAACTTTGTAGATTTAACCAACAAACCTAATGTACATTTTCAGAGGTTGAAACTAGCATCTGCGACTTTAATATGTAATTGCAGCCGTCACAACGGGGGAGGCGGGGGGGGGGGGGGGGGGGGGGAGTTTAGCTCTAGTCGGCTTAGTACTCGCATGAGGTTCTCGTGTCGCAGGATCGAACCACCTTGATTAATCCATTCCAACTGATTGGGTTTTTCTCATTCCATTCAGTGCACCACAACTGGTCAAAGGCCGTGGTATGTGCTTTCCTGTCTGTCTGTGGGGAAAGTGCATATAAAAAGATCCTTTGATGACTATGTGTCAGAATTACCAAATGTTTGACATCCAATAGCCGAGGATTAATTAATCAATGTACTCTAGTGGTGTCGTTAAACAAAACAAACTTTAAACAGACTTTCGTCAAAAAGGCTCTATTAGTCAGAAACATTATGCAGTGGCTACAAACAGGACAGTCCCTTTAATAGGACAATAATAAGGATATCATTTTATTCAAACGGACGAGCTCCGCGAATATTAGAAGTGAAGTCCTTCCTCCATTGATCCGTATTAGTAATTTGTCGGGGAAATCTGTAAGTTTTTATCTTAACGTTTCAATCGTCAGTTGGGACATAAAAGAAATTAACTGGAAATATTGAATCACAGAAGTGTAAATCTATCAAAGGCAGCGCGCACGGATGCCTGTAATTGTGTTACGGCTACACGCACTGCAATACACCTGCGCTGCTGTGTCTTGAGATTTAAACTGGTAAAAACGACACAGGCTCTTTTTTTTTAGTTGAGACGATCACATTTGAAAACTAAATAAAATTGCACAAAAGGAAAATTACGAATATTAAATTTTATTGATATATTTTTTCTTTTCTTTTTCTTAGTCTACTGCTTCTCTCTGTGTGTCACACGTGCTAACTAGTGACATCAAATCACTACGTCCATCTACAATTATTTGCAGTCAACTGACACAAGAACCAAAGAGGTGGCCATACTATATTTAGCCACAAATTGTTCGGGAAACCCCTCTTGTCGTACAGTGCAAGACTTTAAAACAAATATTATTCTTGAGTTAATTATGGAACGATTATGCGTGGGATCGATTAACGTTCAGTTATTTATTACAAATAAATCTGAAAATAGCAAAATATTGAAGTTTCAACTTTCTTCTTCTTCTGTGATCATCATTTGAAGGTTGTTGCGTAAGTCCCTATTTCTATTTCGCGCCACTTCGGCTAGAGCTTTCCGACTTCGGCTGTGATGTTTGTAGAGTTATCTCTCTTAGCCTTTGGCCCTTAAAGTCATCCTGCAAGGCAGCATTGGTTTGATTTCAGAGTCCCTTCTCTTAGAATGGTTGCTTTACAGGGCTGATGAATCCATTCTATCCAGTGGGTTGATTTGATTTTGGGGTGTCCGTCTCCTAGACGTCTTGCCTTTAATGGCGTATACCGCTGATACCAATATCTGTGTTTGAGTCTTGTACTAAGTGTTCGGTTCTAGTTTTAGAAAGTCAAAACGAGCAATCTCAGTCATTTAGTTCCTCACTGCTTACTCATGGAGTAAACATACTAAGACACGGAAGTTTAGCAATTTGGTTGAGGTGCTTAAATAAAAGACAACTCGTCACTATCGACGTGAAATCACACACTGGGTGTAACTGGTGCATCACGTGTCAGTATAATTAATACGAGATGGGGCGAGATTTAGCTCAGCCGGTTGAGAGCTCGCCTGATGTGCTTGCGTCGCAGGATCGAACCACCTCGGTAGATCCATTCAACTGATTGAGGTGTTTTTTTCAACCAGTGCAACACAACTGGTCAAAGCCCGTCGTATGTGATTTCCTGTCTGTGGTAAATTGTAAATATAAAAAAACTTGCTGCTAATGGGAACATGTAACGGGTTTCCTCTGATGACTAGGAGTCAGAATTACCAAATATTTAACATCCAGTAGCCGATTATTAATTAATCAATGGGCTCTAGTGGTGTTGTTGGGGCGGGACGTAGCCCAGTGGATAAAGCGCTCTAGTCCCAGCCAGTGCACCACGACTGGTATATCAAAGTCCGTGGTATGTACTACCCTGTCTGTGGAATGGTGCATATAAAAAAATCCCTTGCTGCTAATAAAAAAAGAGTAGCCCATGAAATGGCGACAGCGGGTTTCCTCCCTCAATATCTGTGTGGTCCTTAACCATATGTCTGACGCCATATAACCGTAAATAACATGTGTTGAGTGCGTCGTTAAATAAAACATTTCTTTCTTTTTCTTTCTAGTGGTGTTGTTAAACAAAAAACAAACTTTAACTGGTTAAGCTATCGGACATAAGGTTGGCAGATATTGCAAAGGCCCAGGAATGTTCCGTACGAAATGCAATACGTAACGGTCACATCAGTGAATGTAGGCTGTGGGAAATGACCAAATTGCTAAACCTTTTTGTCTTAATATTTTTTACCTAGTGTGCCACGTAATTCCTAGATGTCAATACAGGGAATCGGAAGCCCTGGTCGATTAATTTAACCTAAGCCGGTTTAATATCCCGGAATGTCGTGATAAACATATGTATAATACACGCCAAGCTGGAAGTGAATCGCGGTTTGGAGTTGTAATTATTTTAATTATTGCACCCTTCATCGCACTAGACAACTGACCCAACGAAACACCATTAACTATAGATCGACAAGTCAAGCAATACTCAACCTCCAGAGAGACGACCGGGTTGTCTGAGTAATATATAAACACTATGGTTATAGGATTGTCTGAAATGAACAAAAAGGTTCATATCGCCTGTATGTTCTGGGCTATGGTTCATTAATGTATGTATTAAGTGATATCATCCGCACATACAAAATACTGACTGGCTTCGATAGCTATGGCGACAATTATTGATGGTACAGAAGTCATAAAGATGCATTATCGCCGCACATACAAAATATTGACTGGCTTCGATAGCTATGGCGACAATTATTGATGGTACAGAAGTCATAAAAGTGCATTATCGCCGCACATACAAAAGACTGACTGGCTTCGATAGCTATGGCGACAATTATTGATGGTACAGAAGTCATAAAGATGCATTATCGCCGCACATACAAAATATTGACTGGCTTCGATAGCTATGGCGACAATTCTTGATGGTACAAAAGTCATAAAAATGCATTATCGCCGCACATACAAAAGACTGACTGGCTTCGATAGCCACGGCGACAAGACTTGATGGTACAGAAGTCATAAAGATGCATCGCACATAAGACTGGCAGGTATGGTAAAGGCCCAGGAGTGTTCAGTACAAAACGAAATAAGTAATGGTCACATCATTGAATGTAGGTTGTGGAAAATTACCAAACTGCTAAACCTTTTTTGTCTTAGTAGTTTTTTACCTAGTGTGCCATGTAATTGCTAGATATCAATACAGGTCTTTAATACCCAGGAATGTCCTGATAAACACATGCTTAATACATGCCAAGCTGGGAGTGAATCGCGGTTTGGAGTTTTAATTATTTTAATTATTGCACCCTTCATCGCACTAGACAATTGACCCAACGAAACACCATTAAATATAGATCGCCAAGTCAAGCAGAACTCATCCACCAGAGAGACGACCGGGCTACATGATTGTCTGAGTAATATATAGACACTATGGTTATAGGATTGTCTGAGTAATATATAGACACTATGGTTATAGGATTGTCTGGAATGAACAAAAAGGTTCATATCGCCCGTATGTTCTGGGATATGGTTATTTAATGTATGTATTAAGTGATATCATCCACACATACAAAATATTGACTAACTTCGATAGCCACGGCGACAAGTCTTGATGGTACAGAAGTCTTAATGATGCATTATCGCCGCACATAGAAAATACTGACTGGTTTCGATAGCTATACCGACAATTCTTGATGGTACAGAAGTCTTTTTAAGATGCATTATCGCCTCTCCGTTAAAGTGGCTTCCTGTCCCGGTATCCTATCCAGTGTGAACGCTCAGTGCAGATGACCTTTGCGCTGTATAGGCAGTCCAGGTAGTTGAGCAGCGGCGGATCAAGAAAACAAAATTGGAGTGGGGACTTAGGGAAAAAAGGAACATGGACTAACTCGTGAAATGGCAATTCAGTGATTTCTTTAAAGCCAGAAAAAGAGGTACTTTTATATATTTAGGAGGGGATGGTTCCCTGGTCCCCCCCCCCCTCCCCCTTGCTGGATCCGTTTCATGTTAATATAGTATAGTCAGTACTACACCACTAGAACACTGATCAATATTAAACATCGGGTATTGGACGTCAAACATTTTGTAAGGAAGGAAGGAAATGGTTTATTTAACGACGCACTCAGAACTCTTTTTTTACGGTTATATGGCGTCGAACATATGATTAAGGACCACACAGATATTGAGAGAGGAAACCAGCTGTCGCCACTTCATGGGCTACTCTTTTGGATTAGCAGCAAGGGATATTTTATATGTAACATCCCACAGACAGGATGACACATACCACGGCCTTTGATATTAGTCGTGGCGCACTGTCTGGAGCGAGAAATAGCCCAATGGGCCCACCGACCGGGTTTCCTCTTTATGACTATATGTCCGAATTACCAAATGTTTGACATCCAATAGCCGATGATTAATAAATGGAATGTTCTCTAACAAAACAAACTTTAACTATAATCAGTGTAGATCAATCTATAAGAAAAAGAAAAAATATATATATATTTTTCAAGCCCAATGGTAAAGCGCTCGTTTGATGCGTGGTCGGTCTGGGATAGTCCCCGACAGTGGACCCATTGGGCCATATCTCGTTCCAGCACCATGACTGGTATATCAAAAACCGTGGTATGTGCTATCCTTTCTGTGGTATGGTGCATACAGAAGATCACTTGCTACTAAGTGAAAAATGTAGCGGCTTTCCTCTCTAAGGGTAAGACTGTATATAAAACCAAACTTTTTTTCTTGTTTTTTTTATGTTGTGAGCTTATCTTGTCTTTGTTCTTTTAAGGGATTGTGTATTTTGTGCGCTTTCAGACATCACTACAATTTCTGTACAAAAGTATTGTAATCATGATGAAAGCAGAACACTGGGTTTCGTCCGTAATTTTCAACTTCTGGTGTCTCCATGAAATTAACGTATCACAAAGTCTGCGAATACTTCGTTAAATCTACATCTATCAACATTGAATGTGTCCAAGAGCGTTAACCAAGGACGCAAAGCGCTTCGTCCAGACAGTGACACGTGGTCTGTACATCTTCACAGATGACATGGGCGCCGACAATAATCTGTGGAAATCTAAATCAGTCCAAAAACTAACCTGTGCAATGCCAAGAGGTATCGATTTGTTTAACGAAACCATTAGAGCACATTGATTTATTCATCATCGCCTATTGGATGTCAAACATTTGGTAATTCTGACATGTAGTCATCAGAGGAAACGCGCTACATTTTTCTTAATGCAGCAAGGGATCTTTTATATGCACCGTCACATAGAATAGCATATACCACGGCCTTTCATGCACTGGCTGGAATGAGAAATAGCTCAATGGGCCCACTGACGAGGATCAATCTTAGATAGACCGTAGATCAAGCGAGCGCTTTGCCACAGAGATATGTCCCCCCCCCCCCCCACCCCATTTTAAAAATAAAATTATATAAACCATTTAACCTCTGCATGTTATCACCGGCCTCTTTGGTGTCTTGGTTAATTAAGCCATCGGACAACAGGCTGGCAGGTATGGCAAAGGCCCAGGATTTGTCGCCCCTCATGGGGGCACTTTGGTATTATACACACAATATTATCAGTATAAACAGCTGTTAAGTAGTGTGTGAGTCTCTCTGTCTCTGCGGATCCCCCCCCCCCCCCTCTCTCTCTCTCTCTCTCTCTCTCTCTCTCTCTCTCTCTCTCTCTCTCTCTCTCTCTCTCTCTCTCTCTCTCTCTCTCTCTCTGGACCCTACCTGAAAAAAAGGCTGACCCTAATTATTTTTCCTTAATTTTGTTTTTAGGTTTAGGTTAAAAGAGTACATATGGAATCAAAATAGTTAAAATGTGCGGAGAAACGTCAGTTCACAAATACTAGATATTTTTAAAATAAATATAGCTAGGTTGTTTAATAATGGTGCATTACATAATGCCAGCATACCTTTCATTTTATAAACGTTAGGATTAATTCTATACTATTGTTTTATATATTTCTTCTGTTTTCAATATTATAATTTTTACAATTGAATAAATAATGGTATTAATCTCCAATATCAGTATTACAACGTTTGCATATTCTATTTTCCCAAGGAACGTTGAACCACCAGTTTTGATTGGTAATCTTAAATTTGACGTACGCAATTTAGTCATCCAGCATCTATTTTGGTACGATAATTTCGACAAATAGGTTTCGATGTAAAATTCTGTTTTAAATAATGTATAAAATTGACCCCTAGAAGAGTTTGTAATATCCCAGAACCACTGTTGTATAAACTGATCGCAGAGTTTTTGTTTTAATTCTTGTTTATAGGATTTCAAATCATTATTTTGATTGGTATAGATGTACCCCATTCCCGTGTTATCAAAAATACTTTTTATGAATTTCAACCATTTAAATTCATTTCTTTCACTAAAGTTTAAAGAAAACATTAATTTATATAAAATACTACTAAGTTTAGTTTTGTCTTTAACCAGTTTACTCCAAAATGAAACCATTCGTAACTTTACTTGTATTTATAAAGGGAACCTTCCTAATTCTCCATATACCATAAAATTTGGGGTACTGTTTTGTACTTCCAAAATCCATTTACAAAACTGGAGATGATTTTTTTTGTGTTATTTGTAAATGTTCATAACTCCAAATTTCTGATCCTTATAATAAAGTCGGTTCAACCATTGAATCAAAAGGTTTTAATTGTATATAAACTGGTATGCGAGCGTTTTTTGAGCTTCGTCTACTAGGTGTTGCTTTGCATTAGAAAAAAAAATCCATTATATTTAAAACAAATTCCTAAATAACAGTAATAATCGACAACTTCCAATCGTTCATCTTGTAACATAAATTCAACATTTGACCTCGACTTTCTCTTGCTAAAACTAACAACTTTTGTTTTACTCACATTTATATATATATATATATATATATATATATATATATATATATATATATATATATATATATATATATATATATATACACACACATACATACTCAGCATCACTATTGAAGGGTCACTCATATTGTTAGTACTACACATGTTAACGATGCCCGTCCAACACACTAATTATGAATGAAGGAATGTATGAATTGTTCTATTCTGAATAGACGACTCAACAAACATGTTGAAAGCAGAGAGCTGTTCTGTTTTGAACAAAATGTTTTCGGAAGGGTCGCTCTACACAGGAGCAGTAACTTCAATCATTGAGTAAAGGAAACTTTTACGGAAATCCACTTTTACCGCTTTTATTGACTTCCATATTAAACACACATAAAGCCTATGATGGAATAGATCGAACTCAATTGTGGAATAAACTTTCAGATTCTAGGATATGTGGACGAATGTTTAACGCATTAACGTCTCTGTACACGAATGTTAAATGTTGTGTTAGATTAAACGGAAACTTCACACAGTGGTTCAGTGTATACGGCGGTCTAAAACTGGGTTGTTTATTGTCCCCTCTGTTGTTTAATATGTACATTAATGATCTGTTTAATACCATCAAGGAACTTGGTTTAGGAACGGAAGTTAATGACGAAAAAGTGTGTATTTTAGCCTACGCCGACGACAAAGTACTCATCTCAGAAAACGAAGCTGATTTGAACTGTATGCTTGAATATTTACATATGTGGTGTCTCAGGAATAAGATGAAGGTAAACACAGACAAAACAAAAGTAGTTCACTTTAGAAATATATGTATGCCTGTAACAAAGACCCAGTTCATTTGTGGTGATAAACTTCTAGAAGTGGTAAACAGTTATAAATATCTAGGTCTACTTTTGACAGAACACTTGGATTACACACGTATGGGAAAGGCCGTTGCTAGTTCGGCTAGTAGAGCCCCAGGACTGTTGATTTCTAAGTTTAAAGTCATATGTGGGATGAGCTATAAAACCTATACGAAACCTTTTGATACGATGGTGAGGTCCACGCTAGATATTTTATTAATATAACCGAAAATGTCTTTTAGTTTTATATTATTTTAAAGTTACATTCTCTGGTTACCATATTATAACACCATGTACAAATGTGAAATACAAGCTCAAATGCACTTTTTAAAAAGTCGTGTGTGTTCGCTATGAACGGATATCGTCAAACGTATACGCTTGATTCGTCGCCTGTGCCGCAAAGCACAAACGACAGCCTGTTGTCAGTTTCAGTTAACACGTGCGTTTGCCAATTTCAAATTGTAGGGTTCGTCTCAAAAAATTAAGAGAAATCTTGCGTTGTACGAAGAACGTTCGGTTGAGGATATGGTACTAGAGTCTTTAGTTAAAACCGGTTTCATCTTGACAACGTATTATCGACAGTCGTACCTTCCTATTTCAGAATTGATATTTTATAAAGTGTTAGTAGAACTTTCAAAGTTTAGTTTGTATACTAGTAACACATTAATCATGTATATAATTTTAAAATAAAATATACTAAAGTAGACAATGAACGTTTTGACTTCTTAATTTTACGTGTTAAAATCGACAAATTCAAATAAATATTATTTCGTTTGGAAAGGGTAAAGTGTGTGTGTGTGTGGGGGGGGGGGGGGGGTTTAACGACATCAAAGATAAAGCATATTGATTTAATAATCATCCGACCCCATACAACCGTAAATAAAATGTGTTGAGTGCGTCGTTAAATAAAACATATCCTATACTTCCTTCCATTTGCTGTTGGATGTCTAACATTTTTGGGTAAGTATATATATATATACTCTTCAAAAAAAGAAACGCATAACTGGTATATGTTAGGATTGGATTGCAAATTTATAGCATCATATCTTTGCTCAGTACCAGAGCAGTAAAATTGAAACTTGTTAAACATGATCAGATCATCACTTGGAATGAAATCGTCTATCAAATCAACAGGATTAGGCCACCGTATCAAGGTCACGGTCATGGACACTAATATCGAGTATGAGCCCCATGAGCAGCAATGACGGCTTGGCACCTCCTACGCATGGAATCAAATAATGCTTGAATCACAGGCTGGGGAATTGTAGCCCATGTTTGTTGCAAAGCCTGGAGCAGCTGGGGTAGCGTTTGTGGCGCAGGGTTACGTTGCCGTAAACGTCGATCTAGTTCATCCCACAGGTGCTCGATGGGGTTAAGATCAGGTGATCTTGAAGGTCATGGCATCACTCCGACATTGTGTTGATTCAGGAAGTCTGTTGTTATACGTGCGCTATGTGGTCGTGTATTGTCGTGCTGCAAGATGACATTATCTGCGTTGATGACGCTGGAGAATTTCGTTGCAGTAACGTTGGGCTGTTAGCTGACCTGGGACATGTACAAGGTCTGTTCCGCCATACCATAACACTCCCCCCTCCATATCTGTCCACCTGCCGCACACAATTATTGGCATAACGCTCATTACGTCGTCGGTAAACTCTAGCTCTGCCGTCGGCGCGCTGAAGCAAAAAACGCGACTCATCGCTGAAAGTCACTCTTCGCCACTGCTGTCGACGCCATATCAGACAACGGTTGCACCATGTAAGCCGTAGACGCCTATGTTGTGCGGTTAAAATTATCCGTCTAGCTGGTCTTCTAGCTCGGATATTGTCTTCACGTAAACGGTTTCTTACGGTCTGGTCCGAAATTCTTCGCATCCCAGGTATGGCAGAAGTTGATGATGAAGCAGTTAGAAATCTGTCACGTAAATGTCGTAGACGTATGTATCTGTCTTGCGCTGGTGTGGTAACTCTGGGACGACCGGACCTGGGGCGGTCACGTGACACCCCAGTTTGCTGATAACGGTGCCAAAGCCTAGATATTGTACTCTGAGATGTATTGAAAAGACGTGCAACTGTTGATTGCGATTCCCCGGCTTCCATCCGGCCAATTGCGTTGTTACGTTGTGGTTCTGTCAGCCTGGGCATAATTTCAACGTTACGTAGCGACACTATCGATAATGCGTGTGTGAATGTAACTCAATTTTCTGTCAAGGGGTAGTGCACGTGCTGTACGTGCATGATTTGTACGTGATAAATGTGAGCTCTGCAACCATTAT